>NC_056728.1:1735343511-1735408511 GCF_019279795.1 Protopterus annectens
TGATGTCTGAAAATACCTTGTATGACAGGCATAGATCTCCCCTCAACAGTCTATAAGAGACAGAAAAGAGGGATAGGGTTTGAGGTAATCTGCATAGGACGTATAACTTCTGCCCTTTATTCTTTTAGTGAGGAACCTCTGTGTACATTCCAGTTGTTGGATGTGCCTGGTTAGGTATGTACCAAAGTGGGCATTGCACTCGATGATAGGTCTTATGCATGCTGAATACAGTGTAACAAAGACCTCCTTGGATCTAGATGCCATACATTTGTTTATAAGTTTCACAACATGGAATGATTTCCCCACTACTGTTGACGCACAATAGTCACAGGCTAGATCACTTTCTATGTGTGCCCCCAAGTCCCTGACTAAGTTCACCTTTGCCATATCTCCCACCTTTCTATCTTTTCTACCTGTCCCTTTCATTGAAACAATCGGGATGTCCATATAAGGACACCCCTATACTAAATATATATAACACTTCATATTTTTTTAAACTCATAAATAGCTGCACTGGGTATCACTTGCCCTAATTAATAGCCAATACTTTTACAGGACTTGCATGTAGCTGTGCTGGTCCATAATATCAAAAGAAAAATCTGAATTCATCTGAGATTTTACATTTAATCTATTACTTTATCAATTTTAAGTATTTCATGAAACTGGGGTTTTCCTCCCAGAAGTTTTAGAACTGCCTCACTCATCACAAATAATCTGCTCTCAGTATATTTTGATATAAAGCATAGCTGCCCTCTTCGCAGATTATCGCAATGAATTGATGAACCATGGAACTATGCATAGCTTAATATGTTATTTTCAGTATTTAAAGTAGTGCTTTGCTGTGCAAAGATGTTGGGGTAATAATTTGCAAAGCATATCTAATAAAACAGTTTGCACGGGCACAAATGCATAAAAATAAGAACTACCTTATTGACTATTTTTAACTAATCTGCTAGCTGGTGACATTGTTTTTTGTGAGTTTATGAACACCTTGCATAAAATGTAATGTAAAGAAGACAGCACAGCACGCTGAAGGATGATATCAGCACACAAGTGGTAGATGTGATTTCATAAAGTATGCTAAAACAAGACCAAGTAATTATCTATTCAGCACAGGATAATTGCAGACTTTGTGCATACCCACCAGATTCCTAAATACAACAGGTGTGCCCATCACAATTTATATGTAACACAGTGCTTCACCAACAACTTTCTTAAAGCACTTGGCTGAGGCCGTATATGCTTAATTTTAATGTTACTAAACTTCAAAAATTCCTTGGGAATCCTGCGGGTTCTACAAGCCTAACCTTCAAAAATGCAACTGAAATTTCATGTACTGCAGCAGGCTTGGACTGCAAACCATAATAGAGGACAATATGCAAATGTATACCAGAAGGCAGGCAGCCAGGAGCAGAGCCAGGCTATAGTTGTGCCAGCTCTCCAAACAAGAAATAATAGATATATACAGATTAGGGTGTGTGCACCTCACATGTATACTCACAGTCTATGTGATAATTCAGTAAGTGTATAAAGAATAGTGGGTCTGAATCAAGGTATACTGGCATCTGGAACATTTCAGCAATATATGGGAGATGCCATAGGGGTATCCCAAGCAGCTGTCAGTTGTAATCACACACAGTTCCTATCACAAATGTGCACCAAGGTGGATGAATATATCCACTTCCCAACAACAACCATGGAACACAGAACTGTCATGTAACAGTTCTAATCCATTGCCAACTTCCCATATATCCTAAGTGCAATACACTGCACCTACATCCCAATTAAACCCCCAGCTGTACTTGATGATGAATGACATATCAGTAAAAAGGGGTGGCCATCAATTGTCAGGTGGTGTGCTCTGTAGATGACTTCATTATTCATATCACACTGCAGTAGTTTGCATGATGCAGCAATATGGAGAGAAAGTGCCCTAAGGTCTGCTTTCCAACATGGTGAAATACTGGATGTGATCCTACTAGGAAAGTACATGACCACTGTAGCCAGATATTGCAAAAGGAGTCAAGATGAAAAACAAAATCCCTCTCATCCCCATGAAAATAAGTGACTGCATTTATCCACTTGAGCCTCAGCTAAAGACCATACACAGTCCCATCAACCCCTGCCGAGGATGCATACAACAGAGCACACACTGACACAAAATACCATCAAGAGTGTGTTTGGTGGGGCAAAAGCAAGATTCAGATGTCTGATTAAGCACTCCAGTACCCCAGAAAAGGGATCAGAGATGGTCACAGTATGCATCATGCTTCACAACATGATAACATCAAAACATGGTGGCCTCAAAGCTGAAGGTGTGGGTGACCTACCCTATGTCCCCAGATGTCTAAAGTTCAGCTATCAAAGCTATTGCAGGATGACCATGAGGAGGCAGAGATGAGAACAAATAGGTGTGAGTAAGGAGAGATGCAACCAAATGTCCTAGCTCAGGCAACACAGCAGAATCTAGCACACACTTTCATTCATGACAAGCCACACTCATATACATGTGGATTATGTACACATGTATTCGCTAAACAGTAATGTTCACATAGTGTTGCCCCACAAGAGCACAGAGTATGACTATTGGAAAAGAAATCATTAGTTTTCCACATAGAACAGCATACAGAACAGAAGCATATGATATACCCACAAAACTCTATACACAACAATCGGCAAGGGACACATCTGGCTGTAAACAGAGGAAACATCACCACAGGAAGTCTCTTTGTAAGGTACATCACCAAAGAAGACCACACTGGCAAATGTGTGGTGCACAGGAGGAGTGCACAGCAGTAGGTGCCATTGTGCAGGTAGAGAATATCATCATACAGATAACTAGCATGGGAATGTAGCCATAAAAATAACCTGTACCATAAGAAATCTAGGTCCATGCAGTGAATGGAAATGTATCAGCACAAACCTTATTTAAAAGCAGGAGGTCACACACTAACATTGATACATCACACTTGCCATTATGTGATGTATAACAGTGTGTTACAACACAGTAAACAGCATACAGCTGCATTAATAATGACAAACATGCCAAGGACTAATGTGGGTAGGAGCATTACTGCAATATGTCTGTCTGGACATAACTGCTGGGTTTACAGAGTAACAAAGAGCAGATGTGTGTGAATGTTTCTGGACAGACATTGATGTCTGAGGGCCATGTGTGAGTCTAATGAGAGGGGGGTCTACCTCTGCTCACTCAAGGTAATCTGTTCAGCTCATTTACAACATGTAATACCTGGTTTGTACTATAGCACTGCTCTAGCACAGACAAAACAAGGTTTTCAACAGAGCATGCCTACTTAGGATGAACTCTTTGTCATTTATTCACTTGCTATTACACAATACATATGGGAGACTGGTGCCAGATTCATGGTCTTAACCTTAATGCAAACCAATGCATTATCATCCCCTTTGGCAAGGGTGATGCTCCTGCAAGCTACCACAGCAATAGGAATACTGTAAGCACACCATCAGTGGTGAGAGATCTGGGCACACAGGTTGACAGCAACCTTAACTTTTATCACCATATTTCCACAGTGGTAAGAAGGGCATTTTATATTGCTCATCATCTCATAAGTAAGTGCATTGCCTTCAGAAAAAAAAGAGGTTATAACTCCCCTGTATGCTTCCCTCATCAGGCCAAGAAGAGAGTACAATGCTCCCTTTGGTATGCTCCTTTCCAAATACCTGCAGCAATTGGAGAGATCACAAAGATTCTTTACAAAGAAGATTCAGGGTCTTCAAGATCTGTCTTATGCGGACAGACTGAAATCATTGTCACTTTACTCTGTGTCATAAAGACTGCTCAGAAGTGACCTGTGCCTTGCATATAGAGCAATCTCTGACCCAGATTTAATGGAAATGCTTCTCATTCACAAGTCAAATGGCACATGGGTCACTCACTCAAAGAACCTTAACTTGGTATGTGACCTCAACAAAACTTGTTGGAGAGACAGATTTGTCTCAGAGAGGTTGCCCATCCTTTGGAACAAGCTTCCTATTCATATTAAATAAAGTCCCTCATTGGCCCTATTTAAGCACAATTTGGACGATTGGGTGGGTAACCAGAAATTCACTCCAGGAGTTCAACCTGTGCCCCTCTTAGACATGGGCAATAGGTGATCATTTTAGTGTCTACTTGAACCAGACACTCTTAGGAATATGGGTTGAACTTGGCTAGACTTCTAAGGACCCTGCGGCCATTAGCCTAGTATCCTCCTATAATCCTATAAGATCTATAGTTGTTTGGTAACTTATACATTAGTAATTTTACACATCTAGCATGGCCGTGGTGCACTGATGCTTATAGTGCTTAGGCTGCAGATGACTACATATTTCTCTATTATCTGCAAAGCTTCTAGAAACATCATACAGTATGCTTCTGTTAATAATGATGTATGTGTAAATGCTGAGTACTACATACATATATTACCTGTAAAGTTTAAATTTCACAACAGTCTGTATAATCCATAATTTCTTTGCATTGACAGTCCTCCTACCAAATTTATATGTGTAGGTTTGAATCTCACAGTTGTAAACTAAGGGTGGAATTTAATAAAGCCTACACAGACTTTTTTCCATGCAGGCATCATAACACACTGCTTACATGAAAGTAAGCAGGTCTGTGATCCAGTAGAGTTGGGCGGCACACATGCACGTGCCAACATGGAAGTATCTGTGGCATGAATAACACCTCATAAGCAGGTGAATTGCATGCAAATGAGAGAAGTGTAGCAATCCAGCAAGCAAATAGGCAGTCCTGTAGACCCCATGTTGATGTCCATAGTGTACATGGAAAAATTCCATGTACAGGATTTTAAACAGACAACAGGGGCTGCAAACCTGTACTCTGATGGACAGAAATAGCACAGCAAACACAGATATCTGGAAAATTATCCACAGTGTGTCCAAAACTGTATGGGAAATAATTTAAAATAATTTTATTTTTTTAATGATGTGGGTATGTTTGCATGGAGTGATGCAGTGCGTAAACATGCTTTTATGAAAAAAAATAAAAAAAGAGTGTAAAACCAAAGTTATTGCTATGTGACAGTAATGTATTATAGGACCCTGCATGGAGTATCTACAATGGTGGAATGGTGCTGTTGCTAACGAGACAGGGCCTGAAACCATGTAGTTTCCAGTTTGTGTGCATGGATCCCCATGCAAATGAGGTAGGGTTACTGAATAACACAAATGGGTATCCATGGCTGCAGATCCTATCCGTGTAGCCACAGAACCATGTGTGTGTCGAGAGAAGAGGTACCTGACATCAAGATGGGGGTGTATCTGAGTATCTGTAAGCTCATTGGAGCTCAGTGGTGCCTGTTTGCACTGCATGGTGCCCTGCTGAACAGGGTGTGTGCGTACCACTTCTGCTGAGCTTTGTTTACCTTCAGGACATGTGTTTCAAGATGTTTATGCAGTGAGCCACTGTGCTGAGCATGACCTTTCATGGGGATGCGTGTAGTGACTAATGACCATTGTTTACCTTTGCGGTGCGGGTTTGTGTGGTGCACCACAGTGCTGACCAAGGAAGGCTGTCCAAAAAAAATTGGCTGAGAAAGCCAATGGTATGTTAATTACTGACAACCCTTGTTTTACTTAAACTAGGGCCATTAACAGTCCATAATGATGTACTTAGGAGGAATGCATTGTAGGTAGCCAATCATATAGGCTGCACCTACAACATAGCAGTATAAAGGTTGCATACACCCTACAATCTGATTTCAGTCCCATACTCTGCACCTATGGAGTACGGACTGAGAATTTTTAACTGAAGGAATGCAAGGGGCTTCTGCAGCTCTGCTGCATCTGTATGTGCTAGATGCTGAGGTCAATGCTGCTGCTGCTGCTGTGGCTGACAATAGACCTAGACTGAAAAGGAGAAGAGTGTTCAGGCCCAGTGTAACCTTTCAAGAGCTACATGAGCTGGAGATTGTAGGGCACTATAGGTTGGACAGGGACATACTACAACAACTCACTGAGCTCAGCCGCCTTCAAGTCAGACCCAGAGCCAACAGAGGTGAGCACATCCCAGTGGAAACACATGTATGTGTAGCTCTTAGGGTACTGGCTACATGTACATTCCAAAGACCAGCTGGGGGCATGATGGGGGTCTCGGAGGCATCATCATCCAGGGTTCGCCACCAGTTCCTGAATGCCATGCTACCACATGCCAGTGAGCACATTTGTATTCCCCACACCCCTGAGGAGAGGACCAGCAGTATGCAACACTTCTACCATGTAGCATACTACCCTGAGGTACTGGGTGTCATAGATTGCACTCATGTAAACATCAAGGTACCACCCACTGAGGAAGGTAGAATCTACATCAACCGGAAGGCATATCACTCCATCAACTGCCAGGTCATGTGCATTGCCCAGGGCATTATCATGAATGTGTGTGCTGGCAGCCCTGGCAGATCTCATGAATCCCATATCTGGCATGCATCACAGCTGTACCAGATGTTTGCTAGGGGGGACATCCCGCGTGATCATTTACTGGGGGATGCTGGCTAAGCACTGGAACAGTGGCTAATGACACCCATCAGAAATGCACACACACCCACAGAAGAATGCCATAATGAGGCACACGCACAAACTAGGAACATCATAGAGCATGTGTTTGGGCTGCTGAAATCATGCTTCCAGTGCCTTGATGTATCTGGTGGAACCCTGCAGTGCTCTCCAGCTACATGTACACAGAAGTTCACAATATGTGCCATATTACACAATATGATCCTGTGGAAACAGCTGCAGTAGGATCAGCAAAGGGAAGGGATACACAACCACCCTCCAGTGCCTAGATCCCCACAGCCACACCCACAGAAGGACTCAGTAGAGGAAACCCCTGAAGATGTCCCTGTAGGCAGATGTAGGTGTGCCCACTATACCCTGGCCTTGACAAATCAATAACACATAGCACATGCACTGACAACCTAAGGCCCAAGGGACTGACACCTTAATCTGACTCATATACATATAGTAAAAATGATGCCAGGCAACCCACACAACCTGTACATGACCATGTATTGGCTGTGTACTGCAGGCACCAGAGTCAGCCCTGAACTACAGTTCTGTCAACTGCTGCACTCACAGAGTAAGTCAGTCACCTACACACCACTTGTAAGGAGAACTACAATATGCTATTGTATGTATGGACCTGCTGCATGTATGCAAGGGAATATAGTGGGCTATTTGGAGAGATGTAACATCCATATGGGACTACAGATACCCTGTCGATGGTTTGAATCTGACAGCATCCACATCTTTTGCATGTGAGGTACTCATATGGTGGTATTCCCACAGACAGTCATACCGCTCAGTCTGTTACTGGAAGAAACCTGGACAAAGTCAGAGAGAATGGGGGGAAAAAGGGGCCAAAAGTACAGAGAGGCAATCCACATGCTCTGATGAACCTAGAAGGTGACAAGTATAACAGCAGGTTGTAACAGAACAGAATAGCTGAAGGATGTAAAGGCCATTACTTAAATGTGTCAGTAGCTAGTACAATTCAGTGACTGCATTATGCAGTACTATACCTGAACACCACAAATGTATGAGGAACAGACTAGACATATGAGGCAAAAGGCTGGACATTCTGCAAAAAAATGTACAATGAGAGGTATGCAGACTGTCACCCTGCGTGTGATGTTACATTATGTACCCCAGTCACATATTAAGTACAGCACACAGTCGGGGAATGCCTTGGACAATTTCAGAGAAGTGTTGCACTGTGGAAACAGGAGCAGCAGTAAATGTCTGCAGCATGCAAAAGCCTGGACCGGATTACAGATAGCTGTGGCCTGGAGTCACCTTGTGTACTGAGATTCTTACTGGGCATGCTCCTACACTTAGCTAACTTGAGCACAAGTCTGTTGCCTCTTCCCCACAAGGACCTGCTATGCGGAAATATGTCTGTACATACAGACAGATACATATACATATCTGTCCCTATCCCCCTCATACATGATTAGCATATCTATCAGTATGTATCACACATTCATATGATACCAAAATATATATATATATATCTATATATATATATATATATATATATATATATATATATATATACACACCTATATAAATTACAATGATACATAGACTCTCCACATATATCTACCTAACACATTTACATAATGTACACACACACATTTAAAGAGACATCCCTGTTAGACACATTTTTATATATATATATATATATATATATATATATATATATATATATATATCACACCTTGTGCGAGTTATCGGTTGAGTGAACCAAATGAACAAAAAAAACAAAAATGACTGACGCAAATGTCGCACGCTGAAGTGGAGAATGTTGAATTCAACATATTTTGAACATTTTCCACACTTCTGCAAGTTGTACTACTCTACTACACACAGCAAAGAATGTTTTTGCAGGAGGGCAAATCCCCCTGCACCCCCCCTACACCCCCTGCTACTTATATATAGAAACTCTGAGATTGCACTACAGTGAGGGAAAGAGCACATTTCCCGATCTGCACTATAGTGTGGTCAGCATTAAAATGTTGAAATTTATAACACGAAATGCTATAGTGCATTTGCTGTTGTGCATTTCAACATTTTTTTTTTGTTCTTTCCTAATGTCATATTGGGCGTTCGGACTTACATAAATCAAATGAAGTCCAATCGCCCTTTTGATAGTAAACCTATACATATATATATATATATATATATATATATATATATATATATATATATATATATGTGTGTGTGTGTGTGTGTGTGTGTGTGTGTTTGTGGGGATGTAAGAATGCCCCCCATACCCTTGGAATTTTGAGGTTATCTGCACATACACATCACAACAGTTCTCTAAAGGAACCAGACCAAGGCCAAAATAGTACACAATCCACTCACTCACAGAGCCCTGTGCCTGCAGAATGTCACCTTGTAGACAGACACACCCTTAATTATACTACAGACGTAACCTGTGGTGCATGTGATAAGTACTGTATTTATGTGAGACATTGACAGAATGAGGGATGGTGTCTTACAGTACATCATTTAAAGTTACAGTAGTGTACACCCTTATGTATTGTCACTATGTATTACGTGTAATCCACTAGCTTTCCTACAACAGCCAACTATGGGCCAAGCAGTAACAACTGCAGGTACACAACTACACAGTACACTTGCACATCAGGTGGACCTATATAACTACCAAGGTGTTCTGTGGGCTGATTTGTTAATACTTAGCAATCTAAATAATAATTTTCATGGTAATCTTGATAGACAGATTATGCACTATTAATTAAATAATGTGAAATTGTGACACTTGAGAGACCTGTATGTAGGAGACATCTGCATATAATGCATTAATTGACTGCATCAACTGTTAATGGACAGTCCAGGCATATAGCCATACCGGGATTACACATTTTATTTCTGACTGAACATTGCTAATGAACACATTCTTGCTATCGAATTTAACAATCTGTGACATCTAAACACACAATTGTCTATTCATAATATGGGCTACCTCACCCATTTAATTGCAGTTCCTGTGGATAGAGAAATTGTGAGTGTTACATGACTGCTACTGTAATATTTACTGCTACATACCATTGGATTCAAACCCTGGACTGTGAAAGGCAAAATGTACCATATACAGAGCATTTAACAAACTGAGCTACTGAGTCACTGCTGTTTACTGACTGACTGATATTTCCCTAGAGCTCACGCAGAACCAAAATATGACCTGGTAGTACTACTACAGTGTTATACTAGACTGTAGTGACAATAGAATGCACCTGCATGAAACACAAGCATAATGCAGACAGTAGAAAACTATATTTCAGTATCATATCTGTGAAGTCAGCAAACAATATCAGCTCATGGAGTGGGCTACCTCACTCATATACCTTTATTACCTGATGTCTGTGGATGACAGAGCATTATGTGACCAATATTGGCCTAGAGACAGCCTTGAGCAGTAGTTATATGCAATAACCAATACAATTTGCAGCCATTGGATTTGCATTCTGCAGCTATTACAGTGTTATACCTGACTGCAGCTCTTTACCTTACCTTACAGCCTCAATGCATACAGCTCTACTGCAATGGTTATGACAACACAGTCCTATAGTACACCATTTTCCTTGGTGTTATTGTTATTGTTTCGTGCTTTTATTGCAGTACAGTTGGCATTATTCATTTATTGCAATACAACTCTAATTCCACATGCATATACTTTAATGCAGTTACTGGTATTGTTTCATGCTTCTATTGGAGTACATTTGCCACTATTGATTTATTGCAATACAGCTCTAATTCCACATTTATTGCACTACAAACTTAACTGTATAAACTTTAATGCAGTTATTGGTATTGTTTCATGATTTTATTGCAGTACAGTTGCCATTATTCATTCATTGCAATACAGCTTTAATTTCACATTTACTGTACTACAAAGTTAACTGTATATACTTTAATGCAGTTATAGGTACTGTTTCATGTTTTTATTTCAGTACAGTTGGCATTATTCATTTAGTGCACTACAGCTCTATAACCACATTTATTGCACTACAGACTTTACTGTATATACTTTATTGCAGTTGATGGTATATTCTTTCTTGCTTATTTCACTACACTTAGTATAATACATCCATACTCACCATACACATGGTGCACCTGGCTTAGTGCCCTGTATGCAACTCAACATTGCGAACACTCTCAGCTGTAGCTGTTGGGAGAGAAGCTTGCCATTATACATGCCCATTTTGCAGACATTCAGAGTACATATTGGTAAAGCAAAGGAAAATGTACTTACATACTTATGGGGCATTACCTGCCCTCACTTCTTGGACCCAGGTATCCAAGAGTCCCCTCTTCCATCTCTTCAGGTCATCATCGTGGTGATAACACTGCTCACCTGTGCATAGTATACCAGTGACACTGGTGAGATCTCTGGCCGGCTGGTCCCGAGCCTCTGCCTTACACTCCAAGCCCTGGAAACTGCCCTGCAGCAGCCTGTTATCATGGTTTTGCACAAGGAGTCCAACCATGACCTTAGAATGCCCCAATGCTGCACCCAATATCACGTACCTTCACCATCGCCAACCATAGTACACTCTCAGTGATAGAACTCCAATGCATTCTGCTGTATTCCTGCCTACTGGGCTTAATATAGGCTGTGTTCACACCCTTACATGTCATTGGGCACCATTCAAAAAAGCACCGTGTTGTTTAGCACTGTGCAAACCAGTGCAGCTGAGCTGAGGTTTGCGAAAACTGGTAGAACCGTAGTCTTAGAGGAGCTTAGCAGTATGCAAACCAGCCAAGCAGAGCTAAGCAGTGCATAAACATTGGCAGCTGTTATCATGTTTATGCAATGTTTAGCAGATCTAAGCATAGTTGGGCAGAGCTTAGCAGAATGCAATGGGGACAGCTTTTATAAGTAAATGTATAATTATGTATATCAAAATTAAATACATATTTTCCCTTCCATGTATTCAAACCCTGGACCTACTGCACCAGAAGCTGTAACTCTACTCATTTCACTATGTGGATATTAAGAAATCTGGTATACCTTCACATATACTACTGAGCTACCTATAAGCGGTGCTGAGCACTGCATCGTGCCGCACAAACATGCTTAGACATGCTTAAATACACCTTTAAATAAATAATTAATTATATCTGGTTTCTATTTTTAGATATCTGGCAGGTGTCTGCTATGCGACCGATGCCGCTGCTTAGCACTGGTGCACTCTGCACCACTCCATGCAAACATGCTTTTTTAATAAAAAAAATAAAATAAAACAAAGGAAAAATAAAATAAAAATAAAACAATGGACATTGCAAGGAGTCCAAATAACACAGTGGAACAAAACTGGCCCCTCACCTACAGCTTTGGCTACTTCAGAACTCACCTTAAGCATTTTCCAATTAGTGGAAATAATATTTTTAATAGATCTGGTATCTATACTGTTGTCTATTTGCATGGGTAACATAAAATCCACCTGTTTAGGCTGTTTCCCTTTCTTATTTGATTCATTTCACTAAGACATTCATTAACTGCCCTTTCTGGATACACTCCCTGAATAAACTTCTCACATAATAATGTGCTTTCCCTTGCAAAATCAACTTCTTTGTCGGTAAGTTGATCTAATCTTTTTAACTGTCCTTTTACAATATTGTCCTTCATTCTACTAGAATTTAAACTATCATAATGCAATATGTATTATTTTGGACCTTTTTCTTGAAAATGGAAGTAAATAATCCATCCCCTTCCTTGTAAATACTTAAATCCAAAAAGTTAACAAACGTTTTGACAAAAACAGAAGTACATTTTAAAAAAGAACATACCCCATTTAAATATTTCAAAAACAAATCCAGGATAGTAACATCACCTCTCCAAATGAAAAAAAGCATCATCAATAAAACACTTGAAAAAAATAATGTTTTTCATAAAATTGCTTTCAAAAATATGACATTTTTCCCATCCATGCATATAGATATTGGCATAGCTGGGTGCCATAGCAGCACCCATAGCTATTCCATTTATCTGTTTATGCAGCCTATCATTGAATACTTTTTGTTAACTTTTTGGATTTAAGTATTTACAAGGAAGGGATGGATTATTTACTTCCATTTGCAAGAAAAAGGTCCATAATAATGCATAGTTGCATTATCGTAGTTTACATTCTAGTAGAAGCGTTGTCGCCTCATAGCAAGACGTCCCATTCAATTCTCAGCTAGAGCGTCTTCTGTGTGGAGGCATACGTGAATGGGGCATGCCTTCGTTGAAGGTTGTGCGTCAGGGCTGGTAACCCGGTACGTAAAAATCCACTACCAATCATTAGCGGACTGGAGTTCTGCTGTGGCGACCCCTAACCGGGGGTTAAGCCAAAAGACACAAACATTCTAGTACAATGAAGGACAATATTGTAAAAAGACAGTTAAAAAGAGTAGGTCAACTTATGGACTAAGAAGTTGATTTTGCACGAGAAAGCACATTATTATGTGGGAAGTTTATTCAGAGAGGGTATCCAGAAAGGGTAGTTAGTGACTCTCTTAGTGAAAGGAATCAAATAAGAAAGGGAACAGTACAGGTTGCCAAACAGCCTAAATAGGTGGATTTTACATTATCCATGCAAATAGACAACAGTTTAGATACTAGATCTATTAAAAATATTATTTCCACTAATTGGAAAATGCTTAAGGTGAGTTCTGAAGTAGCCAAAGCTGTAGGTGAAAGGCCAGTTTTTGTACAAAGAAAAGAAAAAAGTTTCAAAAAATCTTTTTCAGGCAAAATTAAATCCCCATCCTGAAAAATGTACAAATCTGGGCATATTTAAATGTCTTAATCGCAATATGTGTAATTTTTTAATGATTTTTTTAATGATTGGTATTAAGGAGCTTATGGTTGGAGGGTACTGCATTACGCTGCAAGGTAGATTCACTTGTAAGTCTACATTTATTGTTTATTTGACTATATGCCTGTCATGTCAAGCTTTTTATGTTGGACGGTACACAAGTGAGTTAAACAAAAGAATATACGAGCATAAATATGCTGTTACTTTTAAAGATGAGAAGAATGCTTTAGGAGAACATTACAAAAATAGTGGTTGCAAAGTAGAATTTAAATTTTGTGCATTAGATGAAGTAACAAATGTTTGTAACAGATTTGATGCTGAAGAAGAGCTTGGATGGAAGGAATATCAATGGCAGGTTAGGCTGAATGCCTGCTATCTACTTGGGCTAAATGATAGAGCTGATTTTGTAGCCTACCTTAAAAGAAAGAGGTTACATCACAATTAATTGTGTCATGTGTCTTTTAGATTGCTATTTATGTTAAGATGTTTTAATCACAGTATTCAGTCTGAAGAAGTCCAGTGTGGATAAAAGCACTTACTGTGTATTGTGAAGAACTTTGGTGACATTTTATTAAAGTTGGAAGCTGTTTCTTGGCTTGTTCTGTGGTGTTATTTGGATTTTTGTCTTGTTTCTGGTGGAAAATGTTTTTCTTGGACATTGCAAGGAGTCTCATACTCTACACCTCTTCCTACACTGATTCAATAACCATGTTCCTTGACTCTCCCTGGCAACGCGTCATCATTAATATGCATGGTGCACTGCCGAGGAGGAACCATGACCACAAACACGGAAACATTCCATGTAGGCCCTACATGGTGCCTACATGGATTTTATTAAATCCCTGGGGTAATTCCTTTAATGGCCGTTTATGTGTTTCAAGCGCAGACAAATGTTTTCTTATAAGGTATGAAAATTGTAAACCTGAAATGCTATAGATGAGGGGTGTTGCTGTAAGAAATATCATGACATACAATCACAATTAAATAATTTTGGTGTTCAAATCCCACCACAGACATTATGTACATCATTGGCCAACTTGTATATTCTAACACAGACATGCCTGACTTGCAGAAAATGTGTTATGAGTGGTAGGGCTTCTGCTCCATTTTATTAGTCATTTATGTTATAGATGGCAACAATTCACATTGAACAATGTAATTTAGATATATTATGTACAATGTGATGCTAACTGTATATAGCAGCTTAGGTACTGCACGTCAGCACATGTCATTTTCTTTTACTTCTCATTTAATAACCAGACAAAAATTCAAGTTTAGTTAAAATATGTATGTACATGTCCATAAAAATAGAAAACACATATACACCTAAACATATACATCTATCTAGATATCTATCTATATCGATATATTATATATATATATATATATATATATATATATATATATATATATATATATATATATATATATATATATCTGTGTGTATCTAGATATATATGCATACATATTTATTGATTTGTATTCATGCATATGTACATACAGGAATATTATAATGTAGAAATATCATTCATCATATACATGTGTACACAATTTCTTTGATTATGACATAGCACAATAAGTTCAGCATACGGCAACTTTGTGCATTTGTAGGCCTTTGTCCATAAGATTAATTATATCTGCACACCTAGACAATTTCTTCTTAGACTGGCACACTTGTTAGTGTGTGTAATGCTTCCATGGATATTCATAGATGTAAGATGTTTGACTTCCATCAATTCATGCAATTGCAGTGCGGATCAATTAGCTAGGTGGGTGGGGTTCTGATTTGTATTATGAAGGCAGGTCAAAATTGCAGATTTGAATCTAGCTTGCTCTGTTTATCTACGGTAATCTTCATGTGTGCACAGTGAATCATCAATGACTAGATATAAAAAAATGTGGTTTTGTATGGCACTGCTTACTCACATGTAATAATAACTACATATTTCACTGTTGTTTTTCTGTATGTAGTAATCATTATATGCTGAAATAAAACAATCCTTCTGTTGTTCTAATATATCATATCTTTTCCTATTTTCAGCTGCTGAAGATCAGGCCAGAAACAATACCTTGTGCATAGAGCATATGCACAGGCTGGAGGATCAGCAGAGGGAGAAGGGTATGTGTTATTACTTACCACCTTTATGTCTCCAGAAAAAGTATTAACATATTTAAATCTTCAGGTTACATGTGTGGTCTTATGACATTCAGGCATTCTAATATTATGTCAAACTTCCCATAATGCGCTTGTGAGGTATGTGTAATACATAGTCCCCGGGATTCATGAAGCTTGCGCCAGGCGCAGGCGTAGCGTAGGTGGAATAATGACAAATATGGCCGTCGAGCGATTCAGGTACGAGCCAATACCATGTGCACTACCGTCGTACACCAGAACTGCGCAGCCCTCGGCATAGGTATGCTAATCACCCCATGCGCAGTGTCACACCATGCAAATGAAGGCATATAGCGATCCATGAAGTGGTGCAGGTATAACGTAAGGCCACGGAAATGGAAACCAAAAAACATGGTTTACATTTTCCATACAGAACATCTGAGCTATGGAAGTGGACCAGACTCATGTATTACAAAGTTAACATATGCCAATGGCTAAATACACAGCCAATGGCATAAGAAAGGATGCACAACACCTAAAAAACAACTTTAATGTCATGTCCACAGTAATGCAAAGTATAACAGCAGGGCATGTGTGCGCAAACTGGAACATAAAGAAAATATATAAAAATGTCATAAAATCGCAATGTAATACAAATCAGGTGTACACCATAATACACAATGGTAGGCATGGAACACCACAACCAAGGTGCAAGGGTTGCTATGGGCCTGCGACAGTGTTCGGCACAGTAACTATGAATTAGTAGTCAATGCCATGCAAATGAGGCAGATAATACTGAATCGCAAATGTCCCGCCGGATGAAGGTTGAACCATATGGCGCAGCACTATAACACCGAGGAGTGGCTCAGAGGAGATATATGACATCAGCAGAGGGGTGTGCCACCATAGCAGTAAGCACATTGGAGCAATGCAAATCTGGCCTGTCCATTGCTAAGCAAAGCTGCAGGACAGGGGTGGGGAGGAAGGTATAGAATCGTTTAGTTGAGAGCACACATGGTGCCCAAAAGCGCATGTGTACAGGGATGAAAACGTGCCCGAAACCCAGTAAGCGGATGCACGTGGCGCGAACAATAGCACAAACAGGAAAGTCAGAGGAAGAAAAGAAGAAAATGCCGAAATAGGGTAATTGGCATACTAATGAGCAATCAACACCAATCAACTCACGGTGGCCAATCGATGGCAGCTGTCAAGTCTGCTCGCAGAAACCTGCAAAACAGGATAGGGGAGGCATTGGAATGCAAAGAAAGGAGGGGAGGCATTGGATTGCAAAGATAGGAGATCTGTCATAGCAGAGTAAAGCAAACCAACAGTAGACTGGCAATAGCACACATTACGCAAGATACGCCAGGTCTAGGAAAGTACAAATTAAAGCAGGCTGCCGTATGCATGCCAGAAAATGGTAGGTGGAACATGCAGAATTGTAAAGGGAAGGTCAAGAGGTAATCCACGGCAGCCAAATGTAACTCAACACCAAAGGTGCCACAATAGTATTTCCGGTAGTAAAACACATAAGATATCCTGTAGCTATGATCGTACATACACACCCTATGACATCATCGGTGTTCACAGCACAATAGTATAAAGTGTGAAAGCACCCTACACACACCTGTGAATTCCCAAACACTGCACCATAGGTGTAAACACACGGGGAACTTTTAAAATGTACATGTTGGGAGCTGCTGTAGCTGTGATTCATCAGCATGTGTTAGAGACTCACGGTGTTGTGGAGGATGATGCCGACAACCACCGCAGGCCCCGGAGGAGGATAAGAGTGTTCAGACCAAGGGTAACCTACCAGGGGCTACATGATCTGGAGATAGTAGAGCATTACAGGGTGGACAGGGATATCTTACAGCAAATAGTGGAGCTGTGCCGGCCACGCCTGAAAACCAGAAATAACAGAGGGGAACCCATCCCAGTGGACACGAAGGTATGTGTAAGCATGCGAATACTAGCCACAGGTACCTTCCAAAGGCCAACTGGAGATATAATGGGGATCTCACAGGCATCAGCATCCAGGGTACTACACCAGTTCCTGGATGCCATGTTACCACATGCCAATGAGCATATATACTTCCCCCGAACTCAGGAGGAGTTGGCCAGCAATATGCATCACTTCCACTGTGTGGCACACTACCCGGATTTACTGGGTGCGATAGACTGCACGCACATACAAATCAAGTCACCACCCGGTAAGCATGGTAGGCACTACATAAACCACAAGGGATTCCACTCCATCAACTGCCAGGTCGTGTGCAATGCCCAGGGCATAATCATGGATGTGTGTACTGGCAGCCCTGGAAGCTACCATGACTCCCATATCTGGCACATACAAATCAAGTCACCACCCGGTGAGGATGGTAGGCACTACATAAACCACAAGGGATTCCACTCCATCAACTGCCAGGTCGTGTGCAATGCCCAGGGCATAATCATGGATGTGTGTGCTGGCAGCCCTGGAAGCTACCATGACTCCCATATCTGGCATGCCTCACAGCTGTATCAGGTATTTGTCAGGGGGGACATCCCACATGGCCACCTTGTGGGGGATGCTGGCTATGCACTGGAGCCGTGGATGATGACTCCCATCAGAAATGCACACACACCCATGCAAGAACGCCATAATGAGGCACACGCACAAACCAGAATCATCATAGAGCATGTGTTCGGGATGCTGAAATCACGGTTCCGGTGCTTAGACACATCTGGTGGAGCCTTGCAGTACTCTCCAGGCACATGTGCCCACATTGTCATAGTATGTGCCATGCTACATAATATGATCCTGCGGAAACAGCTGCAGCAGGGACAAAATGGTGAAGGCCCTCATAGCCCACCGTATTTGCCAAGGCCATCACAGGCACAGAGGGATTCAGACCATGAACACACTGTGCCAGCCCCAGTAGGCAGACAGAGGCGTGCCCAATATGCCTACACCTTGGCAAAGAGGGAACGTATAGCACATACACTGACAGTGTACGCCCCTACGGACTGACACACCTCTCCACCTGCACACACAGTAAAATGGATGGCACACAAGCACGACCACCTGTAAATTGTAATGTATAGGTGGCCCACTGTGTGAATCCTACATAGGCAGCCCAGAAACATTGTACACACAACAGCTATTGTTACACGGAATGTCAACACCTGAACAGTACATGCGCCTATCAGCATATGTTGGTGTTGTGTGTATAAGTACCCAGGTACATCGGTGGGTACATGGCCAATTGTCAGAGGCCATACACCAAACGGGGCAAACAGTGTCCGCTGTCACCACAACATTGAGTAACCAACTGTTGCGTAGAGGAGCAGAGGCAATCGTGGGAGCACATGTGTTTAAGCACTGTTCTGCAGACACTCAGCATGGAGTCCCTGCTGCGCTAATGAGGGGCTCCACATAATATAATCATGGATGTTGTGTCAAGGCATGGGGTGTACCCATGACAGGTATTCATCACCCCAGCAGGCTCCACCCACGGTTGTTTGAAGGTGTAGCACAGTATCGTGTGTGGCTCACTGTGATATACATACCCAATGCCGGAGCACATACAGTAAACATCACATGGACATACCATTAACTGGACTCATAAATATGTAAACTAACTGAGTTACCCATGTGATTGCAGTATGGAGTAACAGCTGTAGTGTACTCCACGTACAAAACGACATAACACGTGTACATATCCCAGGTGGCCATATGTTAAATGCAGTGACCGTCATGCATGTTCCCGGTCCCACGTCCTGCAAGGGATGTAACGTAATCCCGAAGGCACGAGTAATGCATGTCGGATGCAGGTCATCAGATCCATATGTTTAGCACACGTAACCGGGAATATGCATTGCCCACTGCTGGTAAGCGACGTTTAAATATGACTATATGGATATGCGCAAAACAGGGATAAGCTACTCCGAATATTGCACAGATCACGGTGAATGATGTCCAGAACAGGTGAAACCAGCATTATATACCCCTGTACTAATAGCGCCTGCTCTGAAGGGTAAAACGACCAGGTGTAGAACATGCAATCATGTATAGAATCACCTAACACTATTGCTAGGCAAGATGTACCTATGGTAGGGTTGCCACCTCTTCAAAGTACTAATGTGGGACATACATCAGATGTCTGCAGGCCGACATGTACACCCAGCCAGTACAGAAAGCAGAACTGCACTGTTTTGCCTAGATAAAAGCTCATTCTTGTAATGTTTACTTACATATTCTGTTTGTTGGATCAGATGCAGAATAACTGTATTATGCGATTATTACATAAACTATAGGAAACAAGTATGTTCTAACATCACAGGACATTTGCCATGTTTACAAATATTTTGCAGGATACAACTACCCAAAGAGGGACTGTCCCTCGCAGAGTGGGACAGCTGGCAACCCTAACCTATGCCAGGTGTGTAATATGACAGGTACAGACACAAACGTGCAGAGTCCACGAAACAGTATACACCAACAAGTACACAATGAAAGGTGTAACTTGCCTGTCACTTTCCCTGTCAGATATATATATATATATATATATATATATATATATATATATATATATATATATATATATATATGTACACATATATACATATATATAATACAGATAGAAAGGGCGATAGAGTGATATATGTTGATATATACGGATTCAGCGATATCTGCAAATATATATAGATAGGTCAACAACAGTCATAATACCTTGGAGGTACAAATACTTAGGATACCGCCAACTATGGAATGTGTAACATACCGACATGCGTAACCATGAGGCTGAAAGACCGAAAGAGAACAGTACAACCGCGAGTAATAGTATGATGATATGAATGGATAATTTGGTACTGCTGCCGGTGTTGCGGTCCACGTAGGTACTGTGTTCAACTGTGTGTGTGAGTGCCGTAGTCTGTGCATGTATGTGTTGAGGGTGCCGTGTACATCCTCGTGTGACTGTAATGTGTGTGTGTGTTCGCATCATGTGTCTGCTAGTGCCAACTCGGAGGTAGATGATTACGGTAGGTGTGGGTATAGCTAGCTGTAGGCATACAGTCACCACCTGTCCCACATTGGGAGGGACAGCCCCTCCCTGGGCAGGTGTGTCCCAACATAAAACATTACAAAGGGCAAATGTCCGAGATCGTAGGACATTAATATGTCCCATACATAATGTAATAGTTGCATTAAATAGTTATGCCTGTATGTAAGAAATGTGAATGTTACATGCAATATGATAAGTAGCCAAAGTCCAACAACAATAGGTATGTATTGAGGATAAAAGTATGTGCTATCCTGTGTACTGACCGTGGCTATGTGTTGGCCTGTAAACACCGCTGTGTGTCCCGGAAGTGTCCAACAATGGCCATATGAAAAGGTGTCAACCCATGGCAAAGAGGTTCTGTTACCAACACAACCGCAATGACTGCAAATATCTGGGACAGACATACACGGGATAGCTGTCATGTAGACATATCCCTTTACATATCGCTGCAATTCCGGAGGTATGGAAGTATCAACCTCACCTGCATACTATATAGAAACCAATTAACAATGGCCCAATGTACAATCCCGTAACATAAGTCTACTAACTGATAGCTCTTTAATAAGGGATGGAGCCCACACACATATATATGAAATATGTAGAAATGCAAGATCCACAAACCTGTATATGGTACGTACACCCACCGACATCTCCCACACTAGAAACTATAGCAATACAGACTGTAATAACAGCACAAACATCCAGTCAGTCAATTACAACTGCAGAACTGCCGACATACCTTGTGAGAGACACAATTAAAGGCGCCATGCAAAATTGCAGCCATTGTATAATGTGTTACAGGTTTTGTTCGCAATAGTCCGTTAACAGACGTTGGGATGACAGGTGCACCCACATGTTGAATCACATACTCTAGCTGTCACACACAATCCATGGGGGACATGAAACCAAAGTATACTTGTCTCTATGCATAGCAGTTGCAATTACACATAACAAAACGGAATACAGGCCGTCTCCCCGAAGGTAGGGCAAATGGCCAATGCCCAAGTGGAGAAGTCAATTATACCCCACTGTTGCCGCGTAATTGGTGAATGTAGTAGCTGCAAAGCTGATATGCAAGTAATTAGTCACTCAGACTCACCAATAGGCGGCAGGAAACCACATGTTACAGATATCAACGTATATAAGGAAGACTTGCCAGACATTCAAACCGTATGCTCATACAAAATACCCATGTAAGCAGTGGGAGAGAGACAGAGACGAAAGTAGGTAATGATAACAAGGTATGTAGAACACTCGGTATGTAAGTATATGTATAGCATGTGTTGTATTAATTATTTACTGTATGTATAGCATGTTATGCATTAATTAAAAGTGTCCACAATGCATAACGTGGGAAAAGGTATTTATGTAGTGATGTCTTGCTAAGTATACTTAAGCTTGTAGAAACTGTGCATCCAGCTGTGGGCCACAAGGTACACATCACAGACACCACAAGGGATGCTACATGAGGGCTTTAAACAGAACAATTACATACAACCCGCCGTTAGTGGTAGGGTATATCCAACAAGTACGTGCCATAGCCAGGGATAGTATATGTTGATATACTGTCACAGTAGGCATGTGTATGGGCATATAACGACAATGACATGTCGAAGGTGGTCCCGCTGTGCAAGTATGCTTTGCATTATGGGATACTATGTAAAATATGTGTAATGTACAGTATTGTAGGTAGATATGTCAGATATTCTACACAGCATAACAGGCATATCATGCATACCAAAGGTATCGTCTATTGGCATGTGCAATAACAGGATACATATGGCTTGTAGGCACGGGACATTGTAATAGCATGATAGCTAATCTAAATGGAAAGGCTACCAAGTAACCATGCACAAAGGACATGTAATAGCTTCACCGGTTCATAGTGGGGTACTATGCAGTCTGGTAAGTCCATGTGTAAGCACAGCTACAGTGTTCATACCAGTGGCACCTCTCTAGGGTAGTGTCCTGTGATCAGCAGAGCCATGTGTTACCTGCACCTCTGCACAGTACAGCCACTGCAGTGATCCCTGGTGTACATGTGTGTCCCAAACACCAAGGGAGGTATCACATGAACAGTGCTACTGAGTGTCCCTGCGTGATGTACATAGGAGTCATGTTCCAAAGCATGGTGAGTGTCCAGTTTGGGAATGTAACCCTCAAGCACATCCCACTCATTGTTGCGTGTGTGCACATATCCATGAGCATGTTGCTCACAGTGGCATCTGCGTATGTTGCGTATGTGGAGTATATCCATTAATATTGTTGTGGACATGGGCCCTGTCTGTTCAGCAGAGGTCACCCCTGAGTATGTAGTATGCAAATGTGTACAGACATGGTGTCCGTAGTTCAGCCGCATACCTTAGCTGTCAGAGCTCAATAAACTTCATGGCATGTTAATGTTGTGGTATGTAAAGCTGTAGCTGTTGTGTAAGGTACACCCTAAATGGGGTGGTGTACACTTGAATGTGTGTAGAAGTCTTGAGTTCAGAGGAACAATGGGTGGCTATGTAGTAGCTACACACCCAGTACAGATAAGTGTGGCCATGTAGAAGGATGTCCACGCCACAGTGGCAATACGGTAATCACAGTAGTGGGTGTGACATATGTGTGTACTACAAACATGTACAATGTGACATGTATGTAGGGGACTTCCACCTATGTGATAGTGGGTGAATGGTGTAATGCAAAGGTGATGTCCATGGACCTTGTGTCATGCAGCTTGAGGCCATGATATTCATATCAGGTATCTGTCACAGTGACACCCATATGGATGGAGTCAGTATCAGCTGGTGGATCAATCATGGCACTTTGTATGCAGGGGGTTGTAAAGCTAGGCAAGGAAAGTCCCTCTGTGCTAGCCTGTACCTCAGAAAAGCACATACTGAACATGAGGGGCCCTATGACTGAGGACTGTGGTATGCCAAATGTAACTGAAATGCAGTAGGTACTATGTTATGCTACCCTCATTGTGTGTCCTGTCCATGAGCCACGTTGCATAACATCCTGAGACATAGGGTATGATGTGCAGGTGGATGTGTATGTTGTCAATACCAGAATGGAGAACGGTGCTGAGAGGCAATGAGAGGACAATGTAGGATGTGTGGACTCCTGCACCATCATGGACTACCCTGGTAACTGTATGAAAGGAGTCCACCAGATGTAGGAGCCATGCTCTGGCCCTAACAAGTTCAACCCGGGTGGCATCAAAGGACCGGAGCCCAACAATGTCTCTGTGAATGACGTCCTTGATGATGTGCCCCATAGCCATGCAGAACAGTTCAGTCAGGTGTGTAGGACTACAGTCCCACTCGTGCACTGTGGTGCCACCTGTGTGGAGTGTGATGAATGTTGCTGTGTGCCCTTCAGGGGCCACAATGTCTGATACAAGGCTATTACTGAATATGGTGGCCTAGTGGGGAGACATGTCATTCAGAGGTTTGTGGACATCATGGCCTGGGACTTAGGAAGGTGACATGGGGCCAGTGCCCCAGGACATATAGAGTGCAGTTTAGTACTGTGTAGGTGTAACCACAGGGAAACCACAATGTTCCTGCATGGATTGTGGCCCTGTAGTGAGTGAGAGGGTGTAATGTTAGCATTGAATCCATCCACCAGAATGTTGCTAACATCACCTGGGTCTGTAATGTTCCTGAGTGACTGTTGTATGTGACAGCAGATGTGGATATTGCCAGTGACTACTGACATACCACCATAATGCCTTGTGGTATACCCCAGAATGTGTCACAGTAATGTTTACGTAGCTAGTCATGGACTATGCGATGAGGAATCCCGTGGCCCTACCGAGGCTGACCAGTGGGCTACCCCACCCATGAGATTGTACACCACTGTGCAACAGCCGCCACCTGTTGTTGTACATTATGTCCATGGAACTTGACAACCGGAGTGGCATCTGTTATCTGGTGTGTACCATCATGGCTCTGTTTGGCATAGCATGATCCATGCAGTTGTGTACATGCTACTGAAGTGCACTGGGGTGTGTTGCAGCATTTGTATGTGCAATGTCCATCTGCATGGTTGTCATGACATTAACAACCACTGTCATAAGACGTCTGTAGTAGGTGTTGTAGCACTCATGTACTGTGTATGCCATGAAGGGTGTGGTGCCAGGATGTGGCTAACAAGGTTGATTAGCATATGTTCGGAATCCACCAATGAGGGGATGACCACAGGTGTGGAACACCAGTCACATGTTGGTAGTGTTCATGTCAAGGTTAAAGTTGGTCTTGGAGGTGATGTGTATGGGTTTATCCAGCCGAGTGAAGGTTATGACCCATGGATGTGTCAGTACATGAGTGGCTATCCCAGTTAAGTGTGGGTTACTGTCAGTCACATATCAGTAGTAGCTGTCTGAGCCCTACTGTCCAGTATACCAACAAATGAGGTCTGGTAACCGTGGGGTATGTAGTAGAATCTGTAGCTTGTTACAATGTGTATAGTGGTTCCGGACACAGTTAGTTGCATGTGGAGCACCTCTAATGCATTGTGCTAAGTAACTAGCCAGGATGTATGTACAACATAGTGGGATGTGGGGAACACCTCAGCTGTGGGTGTGCCAGTCCAGGTATGTGCCTGAAAGGTATGGACTGTCTATAACCTGTCATTGCAGGTGTGCTCTGCAGAGATGAGAGGCAGGTCCCAGTCACTGCAGAGATATTGGGTGGTGCATCCTAAGGTGTGCCTTGCCTGCGTGCATCACAGAGGAAGATGCAAGCATTGTGTCACATGACCCCATGTCGTGCTTGCCAGTTCCCATTCCGCCGGTGACTGTTATTGGAAACTGTGCAAGACAGGCAGTATAGAAGCAGCAAGAGCTTTGCATGTGAGCTGTACTCCCAGGGCTGACAGGTGCAGGTCATCTGTGCCAAAGCATTGTGTTTGACCAGGTCAGTCAAAGCGGACAGATACCAGATGCCTGCGGAATGGCAGCAGAAGCATAGGCAACTGCTGAAGTGACACACTCAGGCATTGTACAGTGGTATCGGGTCTGGATGAATGCATAATGCTCCCCAGGGCTTGGCCCACACCTTCAGGGCTACAAGACTGGCGAGCTATTGCATGTCCCTGCACACGTAGTCTGTGAAGTGGCATCTCAGGGCAGTCACACTAACATGGAGAATGACAAGTCACAGCGCACCTGGTGAGGTGTGGCATGGGTGCATAGGTCATGTTGCAGAACCAATTACCCGACAGCAAGATGTAAGCGACTATTGCCTTGTGTAGCCTGCTGTGTGGAACTGCAGTGTGACCACCTACAGAGTCACCTATGACTGGTGTGTTGTGTATGTTATAACACACTATTGGCTGTATGTGATGGGCACACATGAATCTGTGGGCTATAAGTTGGTGATGTTGTGTTCCATATGGGGGCTTCCTCTGGTGCCTACACAGAGTATGGAGAGGTACTGCACACATTGTCCTTGTATGTGTGCCCTGTGGTGGAGATCATGTGAGACTATGTGATGAGTGTGGTGTGTTGCGAATGTTACACATCCCCACATGACTGTCAGGTGCAGTCAGAGTTGGTGACAGCATTACCCCCAGCAGGGCTGCATAAGTGCATCCCCCACAGGCTGTAGTGTGGTATGCCGAGAGGTGAGTATTGAATGTGTACATGAGACAATTGCTCCATTGCCACATGTACAACATATCCATCTTATAGACAGGCAATAGCACTGGTACGTGACAGTTGGACATGCCTGTATATACAACCATGTCTCACAGGATATGTGAGTTACGTGTGTACAATAGTTGTTGTACCATAAGCAATCTGGAAATCGTAGCACAGCCAGTGTACCTGTGGGAAATGGTGTGGAATGGGTGCTACATTAATCAGTAGCTCATGACATGCTCACAGGTTCTGTACAAGTGCCTAGCATAACCATAAAATAGAGAAAGGGTGTTGGATAATATCAACCCACAAGTGGTGACGACAGTCATAATATGTGGCACCACACTATAACCCTGCTGAGTATGGTGTGCATGTCCATGAACCATTATCACTGTAGATGTTAGCAGTGCAGATGTACAAGGCAGTACGGATGTTTGATTACAAATACCTTTGTATGTCACAGGAGTGTTCTACCAGTGGCCTGTTGACAGACTCACAACTACAAATGGTGCCACAGTGACATGTGCATATCACACCAGTGCCAGCTACAGTAGAACAGGGTTAATGTGTTGTACTCCACCCTCATTGTAGCCCATACCACACAGACAAATGTTAGGCATCTGTGTATGTAAGGATGTGAATGGCCATGACCTATCAGGAATAGCTGTGTCAGTGTTGTGAACAACATATGGAATGGGCAGTGTGGGTGAGGTATGTGACATATGTGCACATTCTGATGGATGATATCAGCATTATCACCGCTAGGTGAACATCCGTGTACACATTAACTACCACCTTGGCTGTGGTCATCATTATGGACACTGTGTAAGGGATGGTGCTGTGCAGTACACCTCCCTGACTTGGTGACGTCTCCAGGCCCTTAGGTAGTCATACGAGGTACCCATGTCATGACAGGGTGCCACCCATGAGCACGGAGATCATTGGACAGGCATATACAGCACTGGGGTGACCAATATTGGATCACATGTCACCTTTAAGGGGTAATGGCCATGCGTGTATGGGCGATACCAGCCTTCACAATCCTCACCTCCACTATGCAGCATGCTGTCTACCTTGCATAAAGACATCTGCTACACCATGATGATGGACATGCTACATGTCCATATCCTGATCAGTAAGATACATGTCATGGGCATCCACTGTCCTAATATTAGGAATGCCACATGCTGGACAGATCCCTGTGCCATACATGTGACATACTCCCGCCAAACCATGCAACCCTGTCCATCAAAGCTGCACATGTCATCCCAGTCATACATGGTGTGATGGCCACATGGTAGATGTAGTATCAACTGTCTGGATCAGTAATGTGGCACTGATGCACCTCGCAGTGACATAATGGCTGTCTGTCACAGCTAGGACACCTTGCCCATACATGCTATGGTTCATAAGCATCCCTGCGAATGACGTCCGACTAACCATTGTCCCATGTCTACCACATGTGCAATACAGGCGATCCGTGGCAGGATGTTGAACAGCTGTACAGTGCTGTGTAGATGTATATGGCAAAACACATGCATGTACAGGTTTCCATGCGTATGTGTGCATTGTCACTGATCAAGTCCATTAAGGCTGTGTCTGTGTTGATATGTGACATATACACAGCATCAAGGTCAACAGCATTACTGTGGACACATCCAGGCATGTGCAGATAGGTAAGAACACCAGTGCAGGCAAATAGACATGCCCACATCAAGACATCATTCACATGGAGTATGAACACTGTAATGAAGTGACACACATATCTGGTGATGATATCCAATGCACAACGGGTGTTACATGTGTGTGACACAAACACGTCAGTTGTGTCCATGTCATGATGATTTTCAAAGATAACTGTGCAGATGTACTAGATGTCATAGAAATGTATGTGCAGCAGTATGTCTGTACATCTCTGAAACTGTGACCTGTCACCATCATTATGTCTTACAGATAATGCCTCATACACGCCTTCCAGCGTACAGCCGCCAGGAGGATGATGTCCTCATCCCGTACCTCCATGAGAACTATGAGGTGTTGTTCAGCCATGTGCCACAGCATGCCCAGCAGCGGGACGACCTGTGGCAAGATCTTCACAGGAGGGTGAACAATGTGGGTGGCCATAACCGCACCTACCAGCAGGTGCGCAGACACTGCATGGACTTGATACGACATGCAAAACAGTGTGCCACTGCAATTGCCAGGGAACAAGGTGGAACAGGTGGTGGGCCACCAACCCAGCCCCCACTCACACACACCAAGGAGCTACTGACCAGTCTGGGGACACCCTCAGAACAGCATCCAGAAACTGTAGCTGCCATCGTGGAGGTGGGTGTCTCCCAACCAATGAGTCTGGAGTTGCCTGGTAAGTCAGTACTGCACATATGGCTATTATATCCCATTTAGTTGCATGTGTCACTGTACATTATGTAAAGTAACAACATATGCAAGGTATGTAGACACACAAGCTGCATACTACAGTATGCTACCCTGTGTTCGCACACATGTGCATACTATATGCTATTATACAGGCAAATGTGTTAACATGCACAGTGCACCCTGTGGCTGTCATACAGTCATGGATAATGTTCATACTGCTATGTCACCCCTATACAGGTACTTCTGGCATGCCACACAGACATGAGTCCATTGCAGGTAAGACTGTCATCAGTATCAGGCATGTTAAAGCATAGATCTATTTGCCATATGGCCAGTTAACACTTGCACACTTGATGTTCGTTCCAGTCGCGATATACAGGTCGCAGCACCCATCATTCACACAGGACACCCATGTGCAATATATACAAACGTAATGATAGACCAACTTGAAACCACAGTATTTGTCAATGCTACATGTGTGGTCAGCTGTACATACAACAGTGGAGGTGTTCTACAATGGAGGCATATGTAGTATGCATTGGAACAACATGTGTGGTACGCAAACAGTACCACACAGTGAGCTGTGATATGGGCAGCCCACAGGTGTCACCATTGTGTTGTATGCCCCTGCATTGGGTGCACACATTGTGATGTGCCATCTGACATGTCCCAGACATGTAGTGTTCTGGCTGCAATATTGTCACACTATCCCATGACCCATACCCCACATACCAAACATACAACCCGTTGTCTGCATAGCCCTGTGAATGGTGACATATCTGACATCTATGGGTGTATGTCATATGCGACAACACAGACATGTGAGATAGATGGCCATTACACACATTTGGCCAACACATGTGCACACATGGCCATGGGGGATGGGCAGAGATGCATAGCCACACAGTAGATGTGATGTGTATACACCCTGTTGCACATTGTCCACACATGGTCCACCTATAGCCTTAGTTGACTGATTATACAGTTGAAGTGATACAGTGGACATCCTAACAGCCTGTGCACAGCTAGTGGAGGTGTCACTGAAGTCTACCATAGAAGATCAGTTGCACATCACAACTGTGTCATAGCATTACAGTAGTCACCTGTACAGCTTCCACAGACATTGACACCACATCAGGCCACAGATACTGTACATTTCCCTTGCTGCTGTAGGACATCACCATTAGCTGTGCACCTTGTGTGTGTGTGGTACACCAATGTCATGTGGGAAATGGTGAATTGACATGTCCGCTATGTGTGGACATGGTTGCCAGGCAGCTAAGACCCTGTAGTTGTTGTGCAGGGGTGTCAGCTGTAGGCCTCCAGTGAACTGTCACTTGACACAGCATGGTTTGGTGTGTATACACCTCAGCATCGTGGGTCACAATCCACAGTTATGCCATGGGTATGCATGCAGTTATGGCTATGCAATGTGTACATATTATGCATTGTACAGCAATATAGATGCCTCAAGATGCCATGCACTGGCACAGTGTCTGTACTTCACATTGTATAGCAATGTAGATGGCTCACACTACCCTTCCATGCTCATGCACATTTGCTAAACATGCAGTCTATCTGTAGGGCATACAGAGAACACCACACTGTGATGCCCATTATGATGCCGTACATGTGTCAGGAAACCATTGTGTCAGACATGTATGCATGTTAATGCACACATCAGCAGAGTACATGTCAAGGTCACATCAGCCATGTGTACTGTGATCCTTTTCTGGTCCACATGGTGTATCACGGGGATGCATGTATACTACCATGATTGTGTGAACTGCATGGCTACTGATATGACACCTGCTTGCTGTAGTGTGCACCCCAGGGAGGTATGCTTACCAACACTATTAATGTCCAAGCTGCATGCCCTCTGCTGTACCACAGGCATGCTGCATGCCATTTGTCAAATCACATGCATGGTGTGTCTGTGTATGTGTCTGTGTGTGTGTGTGTGTGTGTGTGTGTGTGTGTGTGTGTGTGTGTGTGTGTGTGTGTGTGTGTGTGTGTGTGTCTATTGTAATTTAGAGTCTTTCTTTGCATTCACAGGTGATGTAGGTGCGTTACCCTCCTGCGGTCCATCTGATGTTAGTGTCCCCACAGATACTAGCAGTGATGAACATATGCATGAGGTACAGGCAGGGTTGTCAGGGGCTGAATCTGTGCCAACGGTTGCCATCCCAGCTATGTCCCCCTCTTCCCCACACACAGTTCTGCTGCCAACACATACCGCATCACCAGTGGCCATAGCGGAAGGACAGTCAGCGTCTGTTAACGTGGAACAGGAACGTGTGGTGGCTACAGAAGGTGTGTCTACACACCATGGTGTCAGTGTAATGACTGCAGATGTGTCACATAGGCATGTGGCCGGTGCTGCTCGTAGTAGGACCTCTGGCAGACATGCACCTGCAGGACAGAGCACAGCAGCTGGTATCACCAGACACATGTTCCAGACTGTAATGGCGGCAAAGGCATGTGCTGAACGGCACACCAGGGAAGGGCAGAGGCTGCAGAGGGCTGCTATCCATACCCTAAATAACAACATCCATTCATTGGCAAATGCTCAACAGCAGATTGCTGATGTTTTTGACAGGCGATTGGGTGACATGGTTGGAATCATTGACCATGGCATGGCAATCCACGAGCGTGAGCTGTCTGTGCTGGAACATCTGGTAGGAGTGAGGTGTAGGCCACGTGGACATAGGCCAGCCACACCACCTAGTGCAGGTCAACATGAGCATGCCACCTCACATGCCCGCTCCCATAGTGCCGGTAGCAGTAGCAGTGCAGCTGGTGCTGCGTTGTCCACACCAGGACACAGCAGGCCATGTGGACGTGGCCCTGGACATTCCCAGCGGGGACACGGTTCCAGTAGACATGTGTCGTCGGACAGTAGCCAATCCGTACCTCCGCCTCGTAGTGCCCGTGCAACCCCTGGCAGGCACAGGTCACGTGGCCGTGGCCGGACACAGTGAGCTGTACAACCTGGTCTGTACAATCTGGAGCTGTCAATCATACCCCATGTAGGCCTCACAAAAGGCAGAACTGTGTGCACACATAGACACACACAGCAAAGACATCTGTAGGGCACAACAACAACCACATGTGTACTGAACAGACATGTCCAATCATATCACTGGCCTTTACCTGCACACATGATGTCACTCATTGGTGCAGCCTATGCCCCTGGCAAACATTATCACCCTGTGCATATGATGAAGCCTGTGCCACATCCCTGTCATCCACACCATCGGTGCAGGGACATGCTCAAATGGTCTGATGCACAGGGTGAACAGAATAGTGAGAAGTGTAATTTACATTAGTTGTGTAAGAATAGTGAGAGAAGTGTATATTACAATAGTTGTGTGAGAATAGTGAGAGACATGTATATTACATTAGTTGTGTACTGTTGACACGCACCAGACATACCATGTAGTATAGGTTTAGCATGCATTGTGATATGTTTACAGTATGTGTCATGGTAACAACAGTAACAGTATGTTGGTAATGATGCCCTGGTTCCCTCCTTATGGTCTACTTGCATGTGCCTACAGGTAGCACTGTTTGCAGTCTCCCATGTGTAACTGTGGAGTACTCACAGGCACATATGGCAATATCAGCATGCTAAAAGTAGCCTCAGCCTGACTGTCTGAAAGTCTAACATACCACAGATGTCCACACATATACTGATCCAGAAGCATCTGGGCAGTTTAATAGACTACAGTGGCTAGAGACGTGACATCTGTACCAGGTCACATCACAGGTATGTTGACATGGTGCAGGGATTGTACACAGCGGTCTTGCCAATGATAATGTTAGAGGCCACTTGATAGCATGAGGCCTCACTGTGTAGCAGTAATACCCTGTCACATTACAGGATCATGCTCACACTAATGGGGTCAACAACACTATAATGCACACCCCATACTGTTGAGGTGAGGATCCTTGCCTATGTGGTCATCACCCTCACAGTACTGTGCACCCACACAATGTGACACAGAGAACGTACATGTACAGGTAGCCAGTGCGGCTGAGACCGATGGCATCAACAGGGTAGTGGACTGCATCACCATGAGGGGTTAGGATCCTGTGTGTTCTGTATGTTAGCATACACCCTCACTCCATGCACCAGACAGCCATACATACCTACATACACACACACACACACACACACACACACACACACACACTGTGGAGACCACAAATGTCGTACACATTTGGATAGCTGATGTGTGTGATACACACACCACACCTGCCTACGTCATGCTTTCCACACTGCAGTATGTACAGATCTCTACAACAGTGTACAGGGGTGTGTGACAATTGGGTTGTATTCCACACCATATGTGGCATATATGGTCACACAAGCAAACACACATGGCAGTACTGTGAATGATACACCTGCTATATGATGATACGTCTGACAGACATGCAGCAGTATTGGCCGCAATATGTGTACCAACGCTACCTTTGGCAATTGTGCTGCTATATGTACACGGGAGGATGTAAGTGTTACAGGTGTCAAGTGACATACTGTTGGTGACGCCTGACCGCTGTGTAGGTGTTATCTCTCCACCGTCAGGTTACGGTAACATAGCGTACTGTTTGCACATGTCATGGTTGGATGGCATGTGACACACCTGTGAGCCGTCCCTGGCAAACATCCATCGACACAGGTGCATCACCACTTTATGTACACACATCCATCCATACCTGCTGTACATCCTACCATACTGTCGGTATGTCACCATATACAGGTGTCAATTATGGGGCTGCATTGCAGCTGCATGTTGTAGTTAGGCACAGATGAGTTACTTACATCAGCTACTGTACATGCATGGTAGCTGCATGCACACTACAGATTGTACATGTGTGTTGGTCCTACATGCCTGTCATGTAGCCATGTTTGTATGTATTGCAATTGGTGGACATGTGTTGACATACATAACACATGGACTGTTGTGTGATATGATGGGTGTCATGAGTAACTAGTACAAAGGGAATGTGACCTCGGTCAACATTGCTACCTCATGTACTGTTAGCATTCGACAGCCATGGACCCACCTTCCATTTGTGTGCATATGATTGCTGTAGCCACTTGTCTGCACAGTGGACAGAGAAAGCTATGCTATGTACATATGTGGTGTGTGTTTGGTCCATGCACATAACCACTGCAATTACATGTATGACATAGCCAAACATGTGTGTTCGTTGGTGTACAGCGACAGTCATCTGTCACAGCTGTGTAAGACCCAGGGCCCCTGGTATGTGTAGAGTCGACCTGGTTATGTACAGTGGTATCATTGCAATGCTTAACACATGATGGAACCCTGTCGGTACATGTGTAGTCTGCACAGTTGCTGTAGACCTATGTACAGTCCACTGGTCATGAGTCACATGGTATTGTGTTAATGTATGGCTGTGTATTGCCGGTCCAATGACATGGTGATGTGTGATGGCTACATTGTAGATTATGGTGTGTACCTCTGTGATCTACACCTGAGACAACTGTGATAGCTCCTGAGTGTGTACTGGTCAATACATGTGAGTGGCCTTCATGTACATGGGGACAGTAATACCATACTGTGCCCTTCTGTGATTAGAATCCGTATGCATGCAAGACGGCCCTTTGCAACTGCTAAGTGTGTGAGCATGCCCAGTACGCCATTGTGTAAATGGACAAACAGTGCATTCCAAACAGACGTATGATACTAAGTATGTGGCCATGGCCATTGACATCCGATATAGTGCTGGTGGTCATCCAGGCAACAGATGTCCATTTCCAATGTCACGATGGATGCCTACATTGAACACACTGGTTGCTGTCTTGAAGGGTGTACTGTCTATGGCGCATCCCGTATCTATATAGTGTTGTTGTAGTGCTCCATAGATATTTGGGTGCCCCGATCACACCACTGCCATGTGTTTGTCTATGTCCACCTTGGGACAGTAATATGCTTTCAGACTGCTCACTCTCTATACATTTCCTATTGGCGTCCTTGCCTTTGCGGATGATGTCACCCACCTAGAAGAATGCCTCTGAGAGTGCTGTGCTCAGTAATCTCGGTAGCACGTTCTGTAAATGTGTAATGCTGTAGTGTGGTAAGGAGTTAGGTGTATGTTCGACTCCCAGCCCTGTCAAGTGTGTGTTTGTGTGTGTGTGTGTGTGTGTGTGTGTGTGTGTGTGTGTGTGTGTGTGTGTGTGTGTGTGTGTGTGTGTGTGTGTGTTTGCAGCTGCCTGGGGACACAGTAATGCTTTTAGATGCCACACATCACATACATTCCCTATCGGCGTCTTTGCCTTTGCAGATGATGTCACCCACCTAGAAGTATGCCTTTGGGAGTGCTGTGTTCAGTAATCTCAGTAGCGCATTCTGTAAATGTGTCATGCTGTAGTGTGTTAGGGTAGTTAGGTGTATGTTCGACTCTCAGCCCTGCCAAGTGTGTGTGTGTGTGTGTGTGTGTGTGTGTGTGTGTGTGTGTGTGTGTGTGTGTTTGCATGCATGCTCCCGTCCGCCTAGGGATGCAGTCATGCTTTTAGACGCCACACACCACAGCAGTTTGCTACCGATGTCTTTGCCTTTGCGGATGATGACACGCACCTAGATGACTGCCTCTGGGACTGCTGTGCTTAGTAATCTCGGTAGTGCATTCTGTAAATGCGTCATGCTGTAGTGTGTTAGGGTAGTTAGGTGTATGTTCGACTCCCAGACCTGCCAAGTGTGTGTGTGTGTGTGTGTGTGTGTGTGTGTGTGTGTGTGTGTGTTTGCGCACATGCTCCCATCCGCCTGGGGACGCAGTCTTGCTTTTAGACGCCGCACACCACAGCAGTTTGCTACTGATGTCTTTGCCTTTGCGGATGATGACACGCACCTAGATGATTGCCTCTGGGACTGCTGTGCTTAGTAATCTTGGTAGCGCATTCTGTAAATGCGTCATGCTGTAATGTGTTAGGGTAGTTAGGTGTATGTTTGACTCCCAGACCTGCTAAGTGTGTGTGTGTGTTTGCGTGCATGCTCCAGTCCGCCTGGGGATGCGGTCTTGCTTTTAGACGCCACACACCACAGCAGTTTGCTACCGATGTCTTTGCCTTTGCGGATGATGACACGCACCTAGATGATTGCCTCTGGGACTGCTGTGCTTAGTAATCTCGGTAGCGCATTCTGTAAATGCGTCATGCTGTAGTGTGTTTGGGTAGTTAGGTGTATGTTCGACTCCCAGACCTGCCAAATGTGTGTGTGTGTGTGTTTGCGCGCATGCTCCCGTCCACCTGGGGACATGGTCTTGCTTTTAGATGCCGCACACCACAGCAGTTTGCTACTGATGTCTTTACCTTTGCAGATGATGACACGCACCTAGATGACTGCCTCTGGGACTGCTGTGCTTAGTAATCTCGGTAGCACATTCTGTAAATGCGTCATGCTGTAGTGTGTTAGGGTAGTTAGGTGTATGTTCGACTCCCAGACCTGCCAAGTGTGTGTGTGTGTGTGTGTGTGTGTGTGTGTGTGTGTGTGTGTGTGTGTGTGTGTGTGTGTGTGTTTCCAGCTGCATGACAACAGTACATTGCTTTTACAGTATTCACTCTTCATAACATCCGTGCAGCGTCTTTGCCTTTGATGCTCCTGTCTGCAGGCTAGACATGTGCCTGTGTGAATCATGTGATCCACTGATCACGGTAGCGCGTTTTGTAACTGCGTGATGCTGTCGTGTGGTACAGTGCTTACGTTTATGTTCTGCTCCCAACCCTGCCACGTGTGTGTGTGTGTGTGTGTGTGTGTGTGTGTGTGTGTGTGTGTGTGTGTGTGTGTGTGTGTGTGTGTGTGTGTGTATGTATCTATCTACATATATATATATATATATATATATATATATATATATATATATATATATATATATATATATATATATATATATATATATATATATATATATATATATATATATATAATGTATATTGTATATAGATATGTATGTTGGGATTATCACTCTTGACTCTGCTGCATTGTCTGTACTTGAGCACCATGGATGTATGTACATCTGCTATGGCTCTGTGATAGTGCACATACTGTGTGCTGTAGTGATCGTGGGTTATACATGTGTAGAGACCGGTTATTGTGTTGCTGGGTATTACAGGGGCATTGGAAACAATGTTAGTGCAGCACCTTTGACTGGTCGTATGCAGATCTCAGCAACAGTCAGCAGTGGTTATTACATTGGAGTGTAAGTATGCTTCATATCCATCTGTAGTAACTGTCAATTCTATGCACCTCAGGTTAACATTACAGAAGCACGTTTATCCACAGGTTGTGGTACAGATCCCAGGGCTGTATGTGGAGACATTGACAGGTGCAGGACTGAGTTGTGTTGGATGCATGGAGGGGTGTCCATGGCCAGTAATGGGGATCTCTACAGCCTGGCAGGTACGGTCTGTGACTGTCCCACAACCTCCTGTATATGGCTGACACATGCTGTACCTGTGTATATGCAGACACACACACTTACCACAAACAGCTATGGCTATCACATACACACACCCATTGCACCACCATTGGGCCATGCAATAACTGTTGTCCCTCACACACACACACACACACACCTACATGTACATTGGATGGCTCTATGACAGCTCTGGACATGTTAACACCACACCCTGTGCATATGATGTCACCTGTGCCACCACCTGTAATGTGTAACATTGATGCAGGATCTGACTAACCTGGTGCTGCTGCACACGGTGGCTTTATTCCACTGTATTGATGTTAGCATGCTAACACACAGTGTGTTACTTCCAGGTGTACTTCAGCAGGCATGATGCATTGCAGCTATGACCATCACTGTAGCATAGTTTACAGCACTGTTACTTCTGATGATGTAGTCTCCATCCATGTGCCATTTCACTGATGTGTGTAGTATTGGCAGCATGTGTGTCTGTGTGTGCAGTACGTGTGTGATGTGTGTAGTACACAGTATACATGCTTACAAATGCATACACGACATTACACGGGCTTCAACATTCATACACTAGCTTACTCATTCTTCCACATGCACCACAGGCTAACACGCATGCACACATGCTTACTCGGGCTTACTGATGCGCATGGGCACAGACACACTGTGGGCAGGTTTGCAGGTCACATCGGTGGTATCCATGGAGTATGCCGTCAGTCTCCTGACGTTCCCTAGGATAGCTCATGACATGTCTCTTCCACTGAGTACTGACAGCACACATGTGACACTGCTCCGGTGAGGTTACAGTGTTTTGTACATACACACTCATGTTGTCACCTATCTTCTACTCTAATAGTCCCCTTAACCTACACTACATGGTAGAGGCTTGGCCCATATGGCATGACATGTTGTGATTCACTATCCTCAGCCTCACTTGCCTCACACTGCCTACAAATGCTTCGTTATATCTCTGACAGAGCGCTTCCACACATAAGTACCAGTACGCAGTAGCCATGTTGTCTCCAGCTTGCCATTCATCTGCATGGCGTACTTACATCTAACTAAACCTACATTTAGTATGTATATTATCCATATGTCTTGTTTTGAGGCGCAGCCCGTTCTCGTGGCACCGCGCTACGCTTCCACACCAGGGATCGGGGGAGGACAACTACTGGTTCATTGATATCCAATGGACAAAGCCACCACTCACCTTGGACTTGGACATTGGCATGCTTCTTCAACTGTATTCATACTGTATTTGCAGCTGTCATTGCTCCGTTTAGCAACGTGCAAAACGTTAGTCGCATAACATCCGGGTACATTTCTGCACATAACACTGCTTGTGCATGGACAGCTTACTGTTTCATGTATCGCATAATTATGTAGGGTTACCACCTGTCACACTTTGCGAGGGACAGTCCCTCTTTGGGCAGTTGTGTCCTGCAAAAATGTGAGTAAATGGCAAATGCCCTGAGATTTTAGGGCAAAATTATTTTCTATATTTTATGTCATAGTTGCATAAAACAGTTATTCTGTATATGAAACACTTAAATGTTATAAGAAACAGGCTAAGGAACTAAAATGCTACAAGAATAGACTTTTATTCAGACAAAACACTGAAGTTCTGTCTTTTGTACTGGCCGTGGGTATGTTTTGCCCTGCAAACTCTGATGTTTGTAGCACACATGTCCCACTTTGGGCATTTGGAAAGGTGGCAACCCTATAATTACATCATTTGCATAGCTTACACATACAAATGGGGTATGTTACAAATCACAACATTGTCCGTGCAATGTTCGTGTTACGAGTGGTCTTGCACGCCCCTACGGGTGTTTGCTGAATAGCCTGGCAGTCATCTTTCCTTGCTGTACTCTCACTCAATCCATACACGCTGGAGGCTTCGTGTATCATGGCCTAGGCTTTGCTGTGTGCTATATCTAGTTGTGATGTATGCATGGCTGTGGGTATGTCCCACTGTCATCATTGGTAAAGGTGATGCCCTATAGGTACTTCATGTAGACTGCTGTGTCATTTGACATGTCAGCACATACCTGCGGATGAACATCCTACTGCAGCGCTTTTCATATCTTCTGAGTTATCTTGCAGTCGATAATGCTGTTTCCTCAGACATGTATCTGTTTCAGATCATACCTATCACCCTCCTAGTGCAAAACATCTGTACAGATCCTAACATGATGGGGGGACAGATAGGGGCAGATTCTACATATTGCTCTTACACACATAGATAGTTGACAGTATTATAGGTTTTGCATTAGTATGACCTTTCTGAGGGATTTGGGGTCTTAAACACATATGTTTATCATTATGTAATGATGTCAGTTCTCAGGTATTTGGCTGACAGGTACAGATTGTGAGAGGAACACACCACACATATGAGGCATACATCTGCACATTCGTACAGTTGCGAGGTATGTTTCTGATACTGGACATCTATTTCCTTATGTCAATACACACAATACATGGCACCATCACAGGCCAGTTACCATTACATTCCTATTGCGGGACACACCCACCCACTGGGTTATATTCCTCACACAGGCCAACAGCTGCTTATCCACGCTAATTATTCCATCATGTACCTTATGTGAACACCGGTATTTGCGCTTTCCGTCAGTGGCATGCTTCTTCGACTGTATTCATACTGTATTTGCAGCTGTCATTGCTCCGTTTAGCAACGCAAAAAAACGCTCGCATAACATCCGGGTACATTTCTGCACATAACACTGCTTGTGCATGGACAGCTTACTGTTTCATGTATCGCATAATTATGTAGGGTTACCACCTGTCACACTTTGCGAGGGACTGGACACTGTATCGGTGACACTGCATGACACCCTGAGGGACACATGTCTTTTGAGTCTATTAACCTTGCACATTGACTTTCACAGGCCATACATTGTAATTCACATTTGTGGACAAACATGCTTATGACTTGTACATGTTTTGTCATTTGTCCTGACATCTTTCTTCTCACCTGTCCACCTAGTATCACTAGTTCTGTACATTTCATTAGGACGGGTTACCTTCATACCTCTCACCTGTACACATTATGGGTATATGCCATGGAGTTTGACCTATGATTCTGTTACATTTGTCATGATAATGTGCCTTTCTGGTAGATTGCTGGCAAGCCATGATGGACTGTGCGGTTAGGTAATCATGACTGACATTTCTATTTCATGATTACTAACTCTCATAACATTCGTATTCCTGACTACGCAATTATTCTATCAATGGTCTGACTTTGTCTGAAGTATATTTAATATAGTCCCTATTTGTCTGTCATGTACTATGCCTTAGTCCAGCTGTCTTATTCTGACATTCTGGCAGGTATGGTTACCATCTTGGTCGTACGCGTGTCCTTCCATGATAATTGCCTACATGACACTGATATAGGTCCTTACGTCTTCCCCCAATGGTTTATAAAATAACCAGTAGATGAGTTGCACTGTTTTGGAGAATTTAGGCGTGTGCTATACCCACATAGGTATATTGATCACTCCCATGGGGCGTACCTAATGGATCTCTGCCACCCAACACCTTGGCCCAATTCTGCATACCCATGATTCCCATACCTGACACACCTCCACAGTACCCATTAAACATGTTTAATGTGAGCGATAATAAAGTGTGGGGCACTTCTGAGCACTCCCCACTCTGCGGATATCAGCTCATACGTCATACATTCAATTGACCCATGTGTTATTACCCTTGCACCTGCTACTGTTGCATGTACACCTATATCGTAGTTGCAGGTGTGACTTCTTTTGCATCAATGACGGTTGACACTTCATACAGGATCAATTTTTGGGGTCCTGCAAAGGACACCTATATTCATGTTTAACATGTAGAACTTGCAGGTCCTGTCACACTGGTACTTTCTGTGCAATGGTTCGGAAACCATCGGTGTATTCTCCTTTCATGCATGTCTGTCTGTCTATCCATATTAGCTATACCGTGACCTATTTATATACATGTGTTATATGTACAGGGACATATGTTTGTTGTGTATATATCTATTCATGTATCATGTGTGTATAGATTTATATATGTACATATATACATATGCCTGTACATTCCTCATCTCGTAATTTGCTGTGGATTATGTCTGTGGATATATGTGTATATATATCTCAATATCGTACCTTTCAACTGTACAGATTTCCGCTGCATGTACAGCTGTTTGCCTCTTATCTTTGGTCCATTTTTAAAAACCTTGTGTCTATCTGGCAAGTTAGTGGCATATCATTAAAGACTGACGTTGGTAAATAATGACAAACATTTCAGGTAACGACTTCATACCCTTCAGAGAATCCATGCTAGTGACACACCTGTCATTCTATCCACTTTCTATGTTTATTAGGGCAATATCTGGGGATTGTCCCTATTTGTACCAGTTGTTGTCATGGCTTTGTCCGGTTTCGTACTTTACGGGTTTAACAGGTATGAGCCATGTAAATAGAACGTGGGGAAAACACCATTCATTTTCTATTCTGTGAGTGGATTACACACGTGCAGGCACACTTGCATATCCTTATTGTGGGTTACATGTGTTTCATAGTTAATTGTGCTTCCGTGAACATTCATAATTCTGACCGTAACAGTTACATATCTGTATTCCAGTTTACGGACTACTGCGAAACACACGTTCACCTTTACATATTTAAATTTGTGTACTGCACGAATGCTTTCATTACACTTTCAGGTTATATGTGCAGTGGCCATAGGTCAACCAGGACTTCATTCACGTTGGCCGGATACCGGGACCACTATTCTATTGGTGTTCTCCCTCATTGATATGCATACCCATAGTACTTAGCTACAGCAACATACGCTTCACCTACGACACAGGCATCCATTCTCCTGCTGGGAAAAAGGCGGTACTACATATTACACATTCCCTATTGCCTACTGCTGTGGAATCCGGCTGCATTGTTAATCACTCCAAGGATATGCAGAACACCAAGGCATATAGTCCAGCCACATACAGGTCTTTGATTGTCAGGGTGTTCATGTAATGATCTGGGTTTAGGCTTGTCCACCTGGTGAACTGAACTTCCCTGGCCGAGGTCAAATGTCAGACGAAGCATATGGACAGGGATTATCTCCCTATTTTGAAGTTTTACCTGTGTTTATAGACACAGGTGTTTGGGCACCTGTCAGCAGCTTATTCTGTTGGCATTACATATTATGGGTGTGGTTGCTATAGTCCATACTCCACGATGAGGGGTGTTCCCATTCACATTTGACTATTACCTGTATACAGTCATATGGGGATTATTATTTTTGGACATGAAGTAACTACAGGTATGCAGTTGTACATTACACAAGTGTGAGGGCTGTTCCTGTAAATTTGTACAGAACATACCTCTCAACCTCTTAGAGCACTGAACCTGAGCAAAACCTACATGATGGTGGGACAATTAGGGACACATTTTAACGATTGCTCTTACAAGCTTAGAACGTTGGTAGAATGCTAGGTTTTGCATTAGCATGACTGTTGTGCAGGCTGTGGAGTCTTATACTCAGGATATTTCTCATTATTTAGTGACGTCAATCTCCAGCTATTTACCACACTGGTGCAGATTGTCAGAGGCACACACCAACACTATGGGGCGAACCTATGGTCATTCTTAGGGTTGCCACCCTTTCGACTGCCCAAAGTGGGACATGTTCTGTAGAGATGTCAGATTTTCCAGGACAAATCATACCTACAGCCATGCATAGTACTGCACTTTAACCTTTTTTGTACATATAATAGCTTATTCTAGTAACATTTGAATTTCTTATGCTACTTCACATAACATATTGAGGATTCATACATAATAACCGTTTTATGCGACTATTAAAGTAAATTATGGAATAAACTCTCGGGACATTTTCTATGTGTTGATTTATTTCACAGGACACAACTGCCTACAGAGGGTGTGTTACTCGCAAAGTGGGACAGGTGATGACCCTAGTCATTCTGCGAATATCCGGACAGTTGGGTGGTATGGCACAGACCTCTGTAATACGCTGTTGTGTTCTGGCACAGCAGTAGCTCAGCATTAAAGACTGCAGTCGGAACATGCTAACAGACAGTTGGGTTTCAGACTTCATACTCCAGACATTAATGCCAATGTGCAAACTGTTATTCTATCAAAGTCTATGTTTCTAAGAGATATGTTTACAGAGTGTCCCTGATTTTGGACCTTTGTCTCACTTATATTCATGGCTCTGTCCAGATATCTTGCTCACACAGGTTGACAGGTATGGTCAGTCATGACTGCACACAGTCAGTGTCCCTCACACTTGATCAGGGTTGACCTGTTTATGTAGTGTCTTCCTCGCCCTCATGCCATTTTCCACTTTGCAAATGTGTGCATTATATTCTCCCTCCTATTCATGTCTGGACATGTGCATCACGAGAAGGTATTTTATCCTGGGTGGTAGGTTATGCATGCCCACTTAGGGCTGGGCAGTGTCATGGACCTCCACTGCACATTCTGACTTGTGTCCAGATATCTACTGGATTGGACATCATGTCGTCATACCCATTCTACTATTTACACAAGTTGGTCATCCCATGAGGGATATCCCAAAAATTGGTCAAAATGAAAACATGTTGGATAACTAAGATCTTTGTGGATGCACGAAAACGTGCAGGGGGTTTTACCTGCAGGGGATACATGGTTTGCAATCCTGACACTGCCTAGGGTGACAATACCTACTACATATGCGTAGGGGTCACTGTGTGTAGCTGTTTCTGCAACAAACCAGTGGACCAAGTACGGCTGGATTTGGTGGGCATTCTGGTATGGTGGCAGGTTGTGTGTTGTGGAGGGTATGCTGGGTAGGCTATTATGCATCCAGGTGTGTTGCGTTTGTTATGGCCAGTTCCATCAGGACCCATCTGTGGGTATGTGACGGTGCTGTATCTATACATTTGTCTCGCATATTTCCATAGTCATATGTTTGTGAGATTGTGCTCTACACTATGGCCTTTCTGCTTGTCTTGCAGCTGTTTCTGCATGAGGTTGTGTTTCTTTCCACTTCACCCGCTGCCCCCTCATACACCTCCAGTTCACCTTTTCTGCATATGACACATTTATCGCGTTTGAGGAATTTACCATTAAACACACACCCCTCACACGCGAATTACTCACACCCCATAGAGCACTACTTTGGTTGTTGACCCATGACACGGCTAGAGTTACACATTGACTACCCTACATGTGTCGGGTACCTTTATGGTTGTGTGGACTACCCTGCCATGTTTGCTTTCCATATACTTTACCTCACGCACATAGGTACATGCCCTTACTTCACTTTCATTACTTGGATGGTGTATCCGGGTACTACCCATTTGACTGTGTCACATACACGTTCGGATTATACAGCTGACTTCCGGATTTTGCCAACTTGTTCTACTCATTGGTAGAATGGCACCTTTTCCTATGTCCAAGCTATTCCTTACACATGTCCGACCGTTGTGGACATTGCCTCCCCACAGTCAACGGTTGTGTTTCCACCTTTTCAATTGGCCACAGTGTGACATAGGGTTACCACCTGTCCCACTTTGCGAGGGCCAGTCCCTCTTTGGGCAGTTGTGTCCTGACATGTAATTGTCAACATGGCAAATGTCCTGAGATTTTAGGACACACATATTTCTTATATTTTATGTGATAGTTGCATTAAACAGTTAATTCTGCATCTGAAATACCTGACTGTTATGAGAAACAGAATAAGCAACTAAAATGCTACAGGAATACGCTTTTCTCTAGGCAAAACAGTTATGTTCAGTCCTTTGTACTGGTCGTGGGTATGTGTCGGCCTGTACAGTCTGATGTCTGTACCAAACATGTCCCACTTTGGCCATTTGTAAAGGTGGCAACCCTACTGTGACAGTTGCGGTGAACACGGCATATTTTACAGGCCGACACATACCCAAGGTCAGTTCGGCAGATAGAACTTACAATTCTTGCCTATATCTAAGCTTATTCTTGTAGCATTTCGTTATCGTATTGTATTATACGTCCAGTGAAATATGTTTACTGCAACTATTGCATGACGTCTACAGAGGAATTATGTCCTATATTCTCTGGACATTTGCCAGTTTTACATGTTTGTGTCAGGACACATCTGCCCACAGAGGGACTGTCGCTCGCAAAGTGGGACAGGTGGTAATCTTGGTCGACGGTACGGATCATACTGTTCCTTTCGGCCTACATGTGTCTGTGTTGTTATGGCTCATTTATATGCTCCTTCTGTTTCGTTTACATGCATATGCTATTTCCTATCACTTTTGGTATGTGAAATACGGACATACCTTTTGTATGTGACTATTACATGGCTTGTGGGATATGATTCAGACATACGGTCACTACCTATATCTACATTTCTCCTCGTGTATTTTGTTATGGACACATCTGCACAGCTATGTTCCCTCCCTCATATTATGGGTCTAATGGTGACCCTCTCCATTGGACTGGACGTACCTACTGGGGCGCGCTAACATCTGATACGTTTCACTTCCACATGGTATAGCTATCACCACTACGTTGGACTACAGGCACACGGTTTTCCTGTCATTTGTTCATGGGTAGGAACCCATTATTCCCTACCATGCATTTGTGTTTGACTCTTTATTTTCTGTTCGCAGGGACTCTGCTTTGCATACGTTTCAGTCTCTGCGGACACTGATAGGTACGATTACTATTGCTGGCAGAATATAATATTCAGCCATTTAGGTTGCTCCTCAGAAGCCAACATTGACACGCCTCCCTGCGCAACTTTGATATGCCCCTTGCACTCGCGCACGTTTCCTATGCACGTGGCTGTGGCAGCTGCGTGCCTTCATTAATATGCATATAGTGCATGTACTCCACATCTACGCCGCACGGCCGGCGCAAGACTTACGCCGGACTTGCGCCGAGCTTCATGAATCTGGGGGAGTGATTTATTTTGAATAACATTAATTTGTACATAATTTTAAGTGGTATGTTGTCTTATGTGTTATTACTAGCTGCTTTGTCTTACATTGAGTTTATGTGCTGTTTTTTTTTTGACACAACCTAAATGAAGCACACCTGTGTTTAACTGGCATACTGACTTTAACTTAAATGTTTTATATTTAAGTTGATTTTACTGTTACTGTTTTACAGTAGGCAGTTGCAATCTTGTACATATGATAGTGATTTCTGGTGAGTTATGTGTTTGACAGAGCCTACCTATTCTGTTATCGAATGGGTATTTGCTGACTCAACAGTCTTGACACTGGGCAGACCTTTACTGACATTTACTACTTGAGTTTCACTGCTCTTGCAATGCTGTATAAAATTGAATGTGCTGTAATTTGTTGTTAAACATTACCCCTATAGACAATTGCTTGTTGGGGTGCCGCAAGCCAGTCCTAGTTTTATTGTATGTCTGAGGTGTTGCATATTATAATTGTGATCATCGATAATTTTTTTGACTGGTATAATAAATTTGTATGCATAATACAAATGTAGTGAGTGACAGTGATACATTTGTGGAGAGAAAGTTATGTATGTGTTTCATATACATAAATTCTAGCTATTACATGCTGTTGCTGTGCTTGTTACTGCTTGTAGTTGTTTGAAAGCTTTCAAATTAATTTTAGAATATATAATGTTGTGATGTCACCCATTAATCGTGTTGCATTGCTCATTTCATTTGCATATAAATTTTAAATGTACCATTGATTGTTAATCTTACAATATATTTTTTCACACACATATTTTAACTACAGTATGTCAATGTGAAACATTAGCTGCACATAGTAATGAGTTATAGTGGAACATTAAATGTTACACTGACACCTCAACATAAATGTGCGAGACACAAATTGAGTAACAAACAGGGGTTGTATTCCTGAGAAGTTGCTTTTAGTGTATGTGTTTGACATTTGTGTAAAGCTTAATTAGAGTATCTTTATTCTAGGAATCATATTCCCAGACCAAGTCCTTTGAAAGTGAGTTCTGTATCAGTGTTGTATGTTAGAGTGTAGTGGCATACTTGTCTTGAAACTTTGTACTGTGTATGTGTGCTTTGCATGCATACTGAATGCTGTTATGTCAATAAATATAGAAGCAACAACAGAGTTTGTATGTTAAAAATGATTCTTGAAATCATGCCCCCCCCCCCCCCCCGGGAGATTCCTGTCAGTATTTTTATACTTGAGACAGGTACATAAAGAAATGAGGCTTCCAAAGGGGAACAAGAGCTGTTTATCTACCTGAGGGATTTGGGCCCACAGCTTTGTTGTTCCAGATGTTTGTGAAGTTTAGTTGGTCCAGCAGGCTTCATCTTGTGAGTCCCAGAAGACTGATTATGCAAACAGGAATTGCAATGCTATTATTTTGCTGCAAAACCTTATGTGTGTTTAAGGCCTTCATGTCTTAAAAGTCCCAGCAGGCTGACCATAATGGTAACTGGTTCTACAGTTTGCTACAATATACTGCATATGTCTAAAACTGTATGGCTTGATCAACAAAAAATACTAATAAATACAATTTCTATTTGTGCATACAATGTCTTTGTGGCCTACATTTCCTGAATACTCAGTGTCTCAGTATAAAAAAGGATTGCAAAACTTAACATAATACCTGCCATGACCATGTTAAATACAAAACAAAAGACTGTTGTACATATCATCCAAATAGTCCTGTTCACAGCAACTACAGCAAGCTTCATTTCAGACTGCCTAAATCACTATCAGTCACATTTCACGAAAAAGTTGGTTTAGCTGACTGAAGAAAAGAAAAAAACTTCCATTATCATTATATATCCATGTATTGTCAAACCTGGCAAATAATCCATGCATCATAACATGATTAAAACAGCGACCATGAAGATAAAGAATGAAATGGTCTGGTCTTTATCAGTAAAGGTGTCTTTAATAACTCTGCATTCCCATATAATCATGACTACTTCATGTGCTCTTAAATGTAATATGACAACAATCTTTCAATGCAGTATATTTCAATGTCAAACATAAGAAAACGTTTTCATAAACTAAGACTTGCTAAAAAGTCATTTCTTTTACACATGCAGTACAAACCTTATATTTCAAAAAACTCCCTCACCTGAAAACATGAGACTTTTTATCAAATGAACAACCTGAATATTTGACATTTGACTACTGGGAAAGTCTGACTGGGTAGGAGTCAATTTTCATTGGACACCCTGGGAGAAAAACTCCAAAGTGTTACAAAACATTTTAAGAATAATCATTTTGCAGTCTTTAAAAATAATATAAAAAAATACAGTTTAAATAATGATACAAATTAGACATAATCTGCAAACACAGATACAAGTTATGTGACAATGATTTAATAGTTAGAAAAATTTTAGCCAGTTTATAGAAAAATTAAACGTTAAGTTAGTATAATGCAAACAGGAATTGCAATGCGAAGTGAGAGAAAAGCAGGGTTATGGTATATTTAGTGAGAAAGTCAGGGGATAGACATTGATAGAAGTAAGGTGAGTGAATAAGGGAGAATAAGGATATGTAAGGTATGAACAGGTATTTGTCCACATTTAGGGATATCGTTTATCCTGGTGTTGAGCAAGAACAGAGTCAGCTCAGCTTTTAGCTAGGAAGTCTTTCAGAATAGTTCTGAAGGATGGGATAGAGGATACTGACCTGAAGGATAGAGATAAGGAGTTCCAGACCTTAGCAGCATGATATGAGTACAAACAATGCCCAAATACAGGAATCTGCTACAAATTTGATAACTGCATATTTATATACGACTGTGCTGTCAAACCAAGAGCCTTTGTGTCCACAGAGCAACCTTACAGTTCTGCTTGTCTTAATAAGAGACATTAAAATTTATTTATTCATTTCACATTAGTTGTTCTATACCGGCAATAATCTGTCCATCAGATAAAAATAACCAACATATTATTTAAATAACTGACCTTAATAGGTATGTCTTTTAGAGTTAAAAGGATATAAAGGGAATATCTGTAGTGGAAATCTATTTTCAAATCCCATCATTACTTAAAAAGAGAAATATTATAATATGTTGGAATGGTCAGGTTGCATGTGCTGGGTCACATGACAAGTTTGTATAGCTAGTTTATCAAAGATTGTATTGTTTGCTCATTATTACTTACAGCTTTGTAACCTTGGACTTACTCAGGGATTCAGAAAGAATTCCACAGCTGGAAGTAAGAGCTGCGGACAAAAGGGATTGTTTCCATGATAAAAAATGTTTTACACACACACACACACACACACACATATATATATATATATATATATATATATATATATATATATATATATATATATATTGAAATGCTAAAAATATAAATGTCAGAATTAATTTTCTTTAGTAGAATTAGTTCAAAGATTACAACTGTCAGAATGGATTTCTATATTTCAGAATTATTCCTAAGGAAACTAAGCCAGAAATCATGTTTGTGCTTTATGAGACATGGGTATTGCAGCAGTATGTTGCAAGTTAAGATAAGAGACACAGTTCTACTTTGTTATAAGCAAAGAAATATTATGGAACATCACTTGCCTAGGAGAAACAGTTGGAAACTCAGACAGTTTGCTACTGTGATTTCCCTTGTTTTTATTACAAGTTCTGTAATAAACAGTGTTGTTGTTTAAAAGGAAAAAATACTGCACCAGAGATCATGAGAAACCTGCACAGATTTAGAGAATGTTCTGCAATGTAACAGTTTGAGTTACCAATTGTATGATGTAAAGTCAGCAAAGTTTCTTCTGATTTGTACTTTGTAAAGGCAGTCTTAGTAGTCTGTCATGATAGATTTGCCTTTGTATAATCTCAGTAGCTGTCAATGCTATTGTGAATAATAAAGCTTCTTGCCACTTCATGATTTTATGTCTCAGTGGATTTAGTGCAAACAGGACAGAACTAATAAAGAACTGTTTAACACTGGCAAGGTCAGACTGATTATTTCATGTTACTTAATCTGCCCATAAAATTTATGATGTTGTAGATGAAAGGGGGAAAATGGCAAGAAAGAAGAAAAAAGGGATCCCACATGCTTTCTGCAATTATAGAATAGATCCATGTCATCTTCAAGAGAATTATTGAATGTGAGGAGTCTAGAGTCAGCTGGAACCTCTGTCAATAAAAGAGTGTATTTTGTAGAAAGAGAATAGCTGAAGGCAGACACCATTTCAATGTTTTTCATAAACTTTGTTTCTTCTAATTGCATGTCAGTAATGAACTGTGTTACGTCTTTAAAGGAAATTGCCCTTGAGCTAACAGGTAATAAATTAATACTCGTCAGGCTTAGATGGCACTAATGTCAGCTGCACGCTTTTACACAGCAAACACTGAAGTCATTTCTGCTATTGTGCATGGCAGAAACAACAGTAAACAAATGTAGAAGGTATTATTTACCTGCTGTATGGTCAGGCATTGATTAGGCATAGTAAATTGAGTGCTTTTGAAAAGCAGCAATGTGCTGTCCTGCCATAATCTGCAATGGCAAGAAAAATGTATATTGAAATGCAACTGTAAATGTATGGTTAAAAGTCTTAAAGTAACAGTGTTTTCCAAAGATTTCATAAATTAAATTGTGCAGTGTGATCATTTATTAAGAAATGCTGTGTCATCTGACTCTGCATGATAAATCAGCTTCTGAAAAATTGGCTGTGTTTTCTCAGATAAATTAAAGACTGAACTGTTTGCAAGAATCTGTAACTGCCACAAAATGTGTGCTGGGCAGTTTAAAAAGGAAAAAAGACCCACTTCATCATTTGTCTGTGCACTGTTCCAGGGAACATTTCTTCTGCAAGATGTTGTAAATCCTAAAGTTCCTGACAGAGATGTGTACTATTTGTTATACACAGGGAAATACTTTTGCAGAATACCCGTGGAGATACTGTCACAGAATCTCAATATGTTAGTCCCATGAATGTAGGTAGCAGACCACTCATAATGGTGCCCATTGTTTGTGTTGTAGGTGGTGTCTGATGCACCTTTGGCACCATGGATGATGATCCCATTCAGAGCACTGAACCACTGTAGAAGGGATGTATAATACTACACTGTTGTAAGCACATAACATTGTGAAACATGATCAGAGTTCTGAAAGCTTGCATCAACTACATGGATACAGCTGATACCACACTGCAATATGGTCTAAAGATCTGCAACAAGATATCTGAATTCTGCCCCATGCTACATAACCTAGTGCTATGAAAGCAGTCAAACTGTGAGGATACCATAACATTGTCAGGTATATGTGACAGTAGCAGAAAAGGAGTCAAGTGAAGAGTCATAGGAGGAACTGGCTTCAGTGGTATACCCCCATGTGAGACACAAGCGGGTGCAATACATTTTAACACTGGCAAGGAAGTGGTGTGTACACCACAATATGGGCTGTGTAAGCACAAAACTGAACAAGCAGATGCATGCAGTAATACACCCAGTGTATATAGTGCAGTATATTGACTGACCACACTCTACATCAGCTATTACCCTACTCACACGGTCAGATGAGTGAGCAAGGCACAGTCATCATTATTTGCACAGGTAAGGTCAGGCTCAGTGACAGGTGACAGCAATGTTACCTTATATGGAAGGATTAAGGGTGGTGGAAGTGGCAGCCATGCATATAACTAGCAGGCTGGTGGAGTGGGGGATCACATCCACCAGTGAAGGGATGGAGACTCCATTAGTGGACTACTAGCTGGATGCATGTGTCTCCACTGTGGTAGGACTGGAATCACCCTGTCCAAATGATAGTGTACTACATTGCAAGCATGTACTGAAATCCATCTGTTGTCACCCATTCCAGTAGAATGTTGGCATCCATGACCCCAGAAATGGGCACAATAACATGTTGGCCATGGTAGGATTACATGGTAATGTGATGTGGTGGCATTGAACTGCAAGACCCTGATTGGATTGCTTTTTTAATTTCTCCAAATCTTTTGAGTTTCTCATAACATGACTGGAATGGACCCCACTCCTAAGTCAAAGTATGATTAAAGTTCATGAAATTAGTATTGTTTCAATCTTTGATGTCAGCCAGATGTGCTCTTTGCAGCACCCACAGCGTGGTGGCCAGTAATGACTCCTTCTGTAATGTGTATGGAGGTACATATATTAGTAACATATCTAAATATGATTTTAGATTATTTTTAATAAGACCTGTTGCTCCTACTACTATTGGAACTATCTGGGTATCTTTCTTCCACAGTGTTCTCATCTCTGCCTGCAAATCCTGATATTTTAGGATTTTTTTGTCTCTCTGTATGCAAGACACTGTAGTCACTGGGTGTAGCAATTTCAATGATCAATGATACTTTTGTCTTCTTTTCATGGACCACTATATCTGTTTTTTTCAAACCTGTCTTTTGAACTGTTGGTAATGGGTGATCCCATGTGATGTAGGCTTCATCATTTTCTATGATGCTTTGTGGCTCACATTTCCAGTATTTTTCAGCTACTTCAGTATTATAATGTTTGCACAATCCCCAGTGCAACAGTCTTGCCACATTATTATGCCTTTCAGAATACAGTTATTCTGCCATGAGTGCATCACAACCAGCAACAAGGTGTACAACTGTTTCCAATTTTGTTTTACAAAACCTACATTTGTCTGTTTCTCCCACATGTTGAATGGACTTTGTAAACCAACATGTACCTAGTCCACTGTCTTGGTCCACCAATATTAACCTTGAGGGCTGGATTCAATAAAACCTACACTAAGTGTTCACCAAGTGCACACTGAGTGTACACTGTTCCAAGGAACAGACAACACAGACCTTCTTCCTCCTAATTTTAGTTTGTCTACTGATATTTTTGCTGCTTTAAATACTGTCAGGGATTCATAAAGGTTACCACAAAGTGTAGATTACATATACACTTAGCGTAATCTTTCTGAGTGACTAGAAAAAATAAAACTGAGATAAGAATTTTATTGAATACATATCATGTACACTTAGTGTAGGTTTTTTTATCCTTTGGTTTGAATTTTCCTCTCCTTAACCAGTCCTGCATTTGATCCTGATCAACATGAGGTTCTTCCAGGATTTGCTATACCTGCAACTATATTTATGCATATTCCACATTTCTTGCCTTCTCATCTGATCCTTCACCTTATATTCTTTATTTTGCTTTTTGGCACATTCAGTTGCTGCCTTATTTTAATCTACTTCTGCTTTGATTTTCATTCCCACTTGACACCGATATGCTTCTGCTAGACTAAGATGGAAAGTCATCTTAGAGTTATTCTCCTCATGTTCAAAACTTTCACTATGGATCTTGTGAGGTCAGCAGATAAGTATGCAGTCCCATAATTGAAGACCAATACATATAATTAATTTCAAGGAGGCCCATACCTCCTTTGGAACAGGGAATATATAATCTTGGTATGCACTGATTTTTATAAATCATCTGATGAGCATGAAGCAGCCTTTTGTTTTTCTGTCTAATCTATCCAACATTGTTTGGGGCCAGTCAATCACTCCAAAATTGAAAGTTAGGACAGGAAGAGCAAATGGGTTTATATCTTGAATTTTGTCCCTAGATGTCAATGCTGTTTTCAGGATTAAAGTCATCTAAAATATTCCTTACTGAGTTTTATTCACATTTGTTCATGTTTTATTGTTGATCTTTCATCAGCTCCCAAATATTTACACACTCCCTCTTGCTCAAGTTCTTTTATATCACATTCCTGACCCAGACTGATGTTTTCTTGGTGCTGCAGCTTTCCTGCTTTAAGGGTTGCTTTTGCACTTGTGTCAAGACCAAATTACATTCTAATATCATCTGAAAAAGTTTTGACTACTTGCAGTTGTGCTTTCAGTTCCTCATCTGATGAGCTATATAGTTTTAAATCATCGACAAAAAGAAGATGAGAAGTCTTTACACTTTGTTGCTTTCTGGAAGACACATTATAGCCATGACCTAATCTGTTAAGCAGACAGCTTAATGGGTTAAGGGCAAGACAGAATAGCAGTGACAGAGAGTCACCCTGGAATATCCCCCTTTGGATTTTTATCCCTGGAATAACAATTTGTCCTTTATCATGACTTAACTGCAAAGTGGTTTGCCACTGTTTCATGGTTGCTGTGATGTAGTTTATCAGTGTAGGGTGTATCTTATACATTTTAAGCACTCTTTTGTCCATGTATGTGGGATACTGTCAAATGCTTTTTTTTGTAGTCATTTCATGCCATACTTAGATTCTTCCCCATTTTACAGTTCTCCATTATGGCTTTAACAACAAATGATCATTTGTTCCATATGACTTTATTTAATTGCCCTTTTGTTCTATTACCATAATTGGGTTTTCTTCTAAATGACTATAAACTCTGTCGACATCATTTCCAGTGTATAGTTTATATACCGCCGAAAGACAAGTTATTGGTCTATAATTTTTAGGGTAGCTTGCAGGTTCACGCTTAAGTAGGAGCATTGTTTTTCCTGTTGTTAGCTAGGTCGATGTCCATTCAGGGTGTGCATATAAATATTTCTTACTCATGGTTAAATCGTTCTTCAAAGATGTTAATACTTTTAACCAAAAGTTAGGTACTGCATCTGGGTCTTTCAGTTAGATGCTTTTCTTAATTTTGTTTCCAATCTCTCTGGTTGTTACTTCATCCCATTTGATATCCTGTACCTTTAAACTTCTTATTCTTTCTTTTGCTTCTTCTATCCATTTAGAATCTTTGTTATGTTCCACAGGATCTTCATAAATACTTCTCCAAAATGTATCTATTTTGTCTTTTTTTTTTGATGGTCTTTCAATTCCTTTTACCTTGTTTCCCAATTCTCTATAAATTTTTTTTGGGTCATCAACAAATTGCTTATTTTGTACTTTTCCTTTATATTTATCTATGCATCTTCTAAGTTTTTCTGTCTGTTCTGATATTGTTAGTTTATTAGTTGCAATAGTGCATGATAAATCCTGATCCATTATAATACTGCAAGTTGCTTTAATCACATATATCTTTCTGAGTATTTTTGTTGATCTGTTCCATCTTCTATACTCTTCTAACAGTGACACTTCTTGTCTTAACTGCTTTATAGTTTTCTCTCTTCAATACTTTCATGATGGTATTCAGGTTCTCCCCTTTCTCTCCGTCACTACCATGTGTTCTTGTGGTAGAATTTTATATGTTATTAATTTAGCTGCACAGTAATATATCCTGTTTACTTCTGTTATATCACATGGATCTTTATGGACAGTAATAATTACTGTGTTCATTTGTTTTTTCAGACTTCTGACTTTTGGGTTTTATTGACCTTCTGCAACCTATTTCTTTCAGTGATCTTAATATATCTATCTATCTCTATTAAGTCAAGTAACTCTTTTAGTAGCTCATTTTCTTTTAAACTGATGGCACAATGTTTGTTCTCCATTTCTTGTGGGCATTCTATAGAAAGTCTAGAGTATCTTCCTATGGCACGTTCTCTTCAGTTTCACCCTGTGTCATCCATTGCCCTTTCATATCGGAACTCACTGGCCTATCACTCCACAGCATTGACTGTGTCAGAGTTGTCACAGATTCCTGTTCTTTTCCTTGCTTTATAGCTCCAACTGAACCTTTGTACTGGATTCCTATGGAAGGCTCCAAAGTATCTTCATATGTCATCTGATTACGTGTTCCCTCCTCCACTGATTTCATCCACAATTTGGGTGTCCATTGCTCTATTCTGTTGTGTTGTTATTTAAGTTAAAAGTTCTGCACTAAATCCTTCACTTTGCAGGTAATCCATAACCTCAGTTTCTGTTTCTTTAACTTCTCCATTACTAATCCTCTTTTCTACTTTTCCTCTGTTTCCTTATTTTTTGTATTGTAAGATTTTTCCATATCTGGATGTCTTTGCCTGTATTTCTCTTCAGATATCTTTGCTGCTGCTCTTTTTGCAATAATTAGTTTTGCTTTCTCATTTGTATAAGTATTGCATCATATTCAATCTCTTTTTCTTTCCCATGTCCATATTTCTTCTTCAGATGTTTCTTGCTCCTCTTGTTTCTCCTTACTTTGGAGACTTGTTGTTCCATCATGCTGTGATATGACCTATGTTAGACTTTCTACACTGAATCCTTCACTTTGCAGATATTCCATAACTTCAGCTTCTATTTTTTTTAACTTCTACTTGACTAATCTTCTGTTCTACATTCCCTCTTTGTGATCAATGAAGTGTGCATGCAGTGAAGCCAGATGAGTGTCAGTCATGATCATGCCAGTGTCCACTGCCAGTGGTGGAGGCAGTCACAGATAGTGTGGACAGCAAAGATGTCTACAGACCTGAGTGTGTGTGTGTGTGTGTGTGTGTGTGTGTGTGTGTGTGTGTGTGTGTGTGTGTGTGTGTGTGTGTGTGTGTGTGTGTGTGTGTGTGTGTGTGTGTGTGTGTGTGTGTGTGTGTGTGTGTGTTTGCGTTTGTGTGTGTGTGTGTGTGTTTGTGTGTATGTGTGTGATTTTTGTAAAACTGATGAGTGATTATGTGACTTGTGTGGGGCCTCTAGCAGTCATTCTCATGGCTGCTCCAATGGCTGCTCCTGGGCCACCAATAACCTCAAGACCTCAAGAGACATGACTGTTCTAAATCCCTTCATGTCAAGCCACTCTGCATGCATTGCAGGATGTCCCACAACCCTTGGAAATGACTGAACTTCCTCAATCAAAAGCTTCTCAAGGATATGTGTGGCATGTATTCATAGGGCCTGTTGCTGCACCTTCATCTCCAGCCATCTTTTATTGGCCACAACCCTGTGTGTTACTCTGGTATAACCAGTTTGACACTTTGCCATGTGTTGACAGCACAGAGTGTACCAGGTGTACGGGTGGCTTCCTATCCCCTGTAGCATGTCATGTAGTCCATGTGCATATGATACAGTGTTGTAAACCTAACACAGCAGGACAGTGACTGGGCTGGCCATGCTCTCCTGCACTGTCAGGTTGAGCTCCCCAGCTAGACTACTACCTTTCTTACCTTGTCCCCTGTTCCCTGTCAGGTTACTCCCCCCCCTCCAGCATGTCAGTCTTCTGTCATTTCCTGTGTTGTGTTACCCCACAAACCTCTCTGCTCAGTTAAAGTTATTGTTGCCACCATGCACATTCTCATGTGTTTGTGATCCATCACTAGTAGTCATGTTTGCTGTGAGTTTGTCAATATTGCAGTACACTCTGTCATCCATTATATGCTGGATCTCTAAGTTGCTGCTAATAACACACTACCCTGAAATATGCTGACTGCATTTCTTGTGTGTAGTAATTATGCTAATGAGGTGATTTAGTATGTTTGTCACTGAATTACAGTTATAATGAAATGCTTTATAAACTAGGCTGTATTCATAAAGGTTACCACAAAGTGTAATCTTTCTGAGTGAATAGACAGAACAAGTATTGTGGTAGGGATGTTCATGAATTCAGAAAGTGTACACTTTGTGGTAACCTTTATGAATCCAGCCTAAACTCTATACTGTTTGTTTGTTTGTTTGTTTGTTTGTCTTTTCGGCTTTTCCCGGTTAGGGGTCACCACAGTGGGACTCCGGTCCGCTAATGATTGGCAGTCGATTTTTATGGTGCTGAGTTGCCAACCCAATGCCCAGCCTTCAGCAAAGGCACGCCCACTCTGTACTACAATGCTTATATCTGCCTATTCCTATTATGGCCACTCTGAAACATGTATGGCTGTCTGGTCATATTAGTGTTACTTTGCATCGTACTAATATGCTGCCTGGCAATGCACATTATGCGGTATCTAACAATTATGATGTTGTGTACTGGGTTACTATTTTTTACCTCATATATACTTGCAGAGTTGATATGGCCTTTTCGGACACTAAGTTTCAGCCCTCCTTTCTCAGTATTTGTTTGAATTGCATGCTTGTTTATCTGCCCCTGAATTCTTCCCTAGACCTTTCTTCTTACCTGTACTTGCCTGTTGCTATCTTCCTATTCTAACCTTCTTAATCATTTGAAAAATGGGTACCTGTACCCAGGAATAAAAGTATACCTCCCCCTACACACTTATCTTCCCTTCATGTTGTCCTGAGTCCTCCCCCACTTACACTGCCTGTATTATCTCTTAATTTCCTCCCCTTTTATATGATGAAATGACTCGGCATTTCGCTGCAGTACCCTTCTATGTTCTGCCCTTAGTACCTAAGCTGAGGCTATAAACCACTTCTGTACTCATGTAAACATGCATGACATCAGGAATTCAACCTGCCTGATACCTTCTCTTGGACCCTATGACCACACACACAGCATGGTCAATTGAGCAGCTTGGTTACTGGCATTATGGTTGTGATATTTCTTTATATAATCTTGTCCCCAGAATGATGGCACTATGACTGCATTCATGCATTTTTTATTAAACCTGGGCCATGTCACACTAAATGTATTGCAGTATTTACCACAGCATGGCAGCATTTACCACTGTTTAGAAACTTAAAGTAGGTAAACGATACTCAATTTACTGAGTCTGCCGAAGCTCTCTTCCCTTTGAATAAGCTATCAGTCCAGTTACTCAGCAGTCTCCTTTTACCTATAGCTTAGACTATCTTATATTGTCACATGTAATATTTCATTTGTTTACTTTTTCCTAGTAAAAATCCTTTGCACAGCAGTACTGTCATGCTTCCACAACTTTTTTATTCAAACAAAATCTTCCTTTTTGCGGCTCCTGAGGTGTGGACTCGTTGTCTTCAAATGGTGAACCTTGGTTTTGTGAATATTTTTGTGATGTGCTTTACCTTCCTTATTTTCCAATTTCTCCAAATGTTAATGTTTTCTAATTGGCTGGCAGGAATGGATCCCATTCATAAGTCAGTATACAATTAAAGTTCAGAAAATTATTATTGTTTCATCCTTTGATGTTTGACAACAGTGCTCTTTCCAGCACCTGTGAAATTCCCTTGATGTGTTTGGAAGTTTTTTACCTCTCTATTTCTTCTAGGATATGCATTAATGTACAAAATACACACAAGTGGCTCTTCTTGAGCTGTGAACCTAAGCAACATTAGTAAAATAAACATGCCATGTTAGTGGGGTTTTTTTTCTGTAGCATTTATACATTTTTTTAAACAAAAAAACTTGTCATATTTTATTAATGTTTTTTATGCTACAAACTCAAACATAGACATTTAGATGCAATCCAGAACAGATGGTGTGCTAAATTAGCTTCTGTTACTCATTAGGTGCAATGTACTTGTATTTTCTTTGACATATATCTTCAACTCTTTTCATCTCTCGCTCTTTCTCTTTCCCCTCCCCTCTTTCCCTCACTCTTGTTTGCCTTTATTCATATGGCTTAGAAGCAGACCCTCTACCACCTTTTGTTCCATTACAGCCAAGCATCAATAATTTTGCTGGAAGTAAAAAAAAATCCCAGATGAGATTTTGAGTAAAATATACAAAATATATTCATGTCAGTAAAAAGATAAAGACATGTTCTGATTATATGCAGAAAGATAGCAAGGCTAATTGAGGCAGGACTAAAAAGACTTAATTGCATGCACCAGTACATATTTTACATTGTATACACTTCTTGCATAATGCAAAACATGTGTCAGTAAAAAAGTCTGTTGCCAGTAAAACTTTTGAAGATGACCAGGAAAACATAATTTTGATTGCTGGATAATTTGTCAGGAGCCCTGCTTTGATCAGTCCCCATTATTTTGTGATCTTGTATAAACATCTCCTGTTAGAGTTGTATACATACTCCTGCTGGATCTCAGCTATCTGCAGTACAGAGAGTAATAATACGCTATGCTCCAGCAGTAACTTTGTATACATACTCCTGCTGGATCTCAGCTATCTGCAGTACAGAGAGCAATAATATGCTATGCTCCAGCAGTAACTTTGTATACATACTCCTGCTGGACCTCAGCTATCTGCAGTACAGAGAGTAATAATATGCTATGCTCCAGCAGTAACTTTGCATACATACTCCTGCTGGACATCAGCTATCTGCAGTACAGAGAGTAATAATATGCTATGCTCCAGCAGTAACTTTGTATACATACTCCTGCTGGATCTCAGCTATCTGCAGTACAGAGGGTAATAATATGCTATGCTCCAACAGTAACTTTGTATACATACTCCTGCTGGATCTCAGCTATCTGCAGTACAGAGGATAATAATATGCTATGCTGCAGCAGTAACTTTGTATACATACTCCTGCTGGATCTCAGCTATCTGCAGTACAGAGGGTAATAATATGCTATGCTCCAGCAGTAACTTTGTATACATACTCCTGCTGGATCTCAGCTATCTGCAGTACAGAGGGTAATAATATGCTATGCTCCAGCAGTAACTTTGTATACATATTCCTGCTGGATCTCAGCTATCTGCAGTACTCAGGGTAATAATATGCTATGCTCCAGCAGTAACTTTGTATACATACTCCTGCTGGATCTCAGCTATCTGCAGTACTCAGGGTAATAATATGCTATGCTCCAGCAGTAACTTTGTATACATACTCCTGCTGGATCTCAGCTAACTGCAGTACACAGGGTAATAATATGCTATGCTCCAGCAGTAACTTTGTATACATACTCCTGCTGGATCTCAGCTAACTGCAGTACAGAGAGTAATAATATGCTATGCTGCAGCAGTAACTCTCTCTACATGCTACTCGGTGTACTTGTTACTGGTCCTGAGGCCTTTGCTCATGGATTTCTTACTGTAAAATATTACAGTGTTGCAAGGAATTGAAGGAAATTGTCACATTCAAGACTCAGTAGTGAGGAAAAATGATGATTTAAGAGACTCCGAGGAGGGTGAGGTGCTAGTAAGCCTTCTACCCAGCAACTGTATGCCTTAAAGTGGAAGTGGATCTCAGGATATGCAAAGTAGTACCTTGTACCATGTTTCTTTTCCAGCCAACAGGTGAGCTGACAACAACACTGTCTTTTCTCTGCACATAAAAGTTTAACATCCAGCTATCCATTCATTCATTTATTATTTATTGACATTTGATAAATGCTTAGGTGGGATGGTCACCTACCAACATGTATTTTTTGAGATTTGATAACCACGAGTAGGAGGGATGGTCACCAAATCTTTTTCATTCACAACCTTGCCCATTAGGGCAATAGCTTAGTATATGGAATAATGACAGTAAAATGCAGATTTATAACCAATATTTTGTGCAAATATGCAGACAGATATTTACAATGGAGATAGGGAAAGGCAGTTGCACATTTGCCAGCATATTTTAAGACATACATCACAGAATTAGACATTAACATCTTTATTCAGTAGTGGACATACAGTATGTAATAGCAAATTCCTTGTGTTTACAATTGCCAATACAAAAGTAATCAAGAACATCACACTTGCTAAAATAACATAATAATTACAATACTCGTTTGATGTCAAAGCAGCAGGAACAATAAAATGCATAATGAAGAAGGTAATAGTGACTGCAGGATGAATATTGTAGATCTCATCAGCTAAGGTCATTAGCTGACATTATAACTTTCAAACTGGGGATGTCATTAATGAGATCATCAATGAAAAGTGAGAAAATTAATGGATGTGACTTAGTAAAGATTTTGCCTGAATCTGGTGTGTGAGTTTTAGAAAATAGACTAACTGTTCATCTCATTTTTCTAGGGACGGCAATGCCCATTGTTGCCAAGTCAACTTTGTCCAAGTGTAGTGGCATCTTTATTATTTTTGATAACTGGAAAGCTGAAAAACCTCACCCAAGTTCAGTTCACTAGATAACTGACTTCCCTCCATTTTTCTTTTACAAATGTCTCCAGTGTACATATCTATGCCATGGCCATGTGGGCTTTGGTACAAATCTTCACCAAATATTATTGCCTTGATCATCACTCATGGAACTGTATTTAGGAAGTCACAATTTTAGGATGAGCTCCGTACTTCTACAAACCTTCAGCTTCCTCTGCTCTAGTTATAACTGCTTGGGATTCATCCCAGTCAAGTGCCCACTGAGAAGATTCCTCAATCCTAAGTATAACAGCGATTATCTCATATTATTAGTTGATTTATGACAGAATACTCCTAAATGGAGAGGAATGCCTTCCCTCCACCCCCCTGTGGATGATTGTCTCTTCCATCAAATGCAGCTTCTAGAGGTTTCTGTAAGTTAAGCAAGTATATATTTGTATATTACTTTTTTTAAATAATGACATATCAAATCAGTACTGTTTACTGATTTTCAGAAAGGTATTTCTGAGTGGTATGGAAACAATTGGCTGGGCTCTGGGAAAATAATCACTTACATATCCATTTTGTCATTTCACAGTATGCATCTACAAGAACATAAAGAAGTCCCCAGATGTGGAGTTTTTAACAAACAAGCCAAACAACTCCAACAAATCCTTATAAAATCTAGAATTCACAGAAAAAAATGCTAAAAGCTCAGGATAGATCCAAAACACAGGATGACCACATTCATTTTAAAATATTTAAAACTTCATCAGGTAACTCCATTTGTTAAAGTCCCAGTTTTTATACTGCTTTCAAAATGGTGGAATATGTTATGCAATGGTCAAGCCCCCTTCTAAAAGCCACATTTAAAGAATCAAGAATTAATTTTTGCAAAGTAGAACTTTTAAACGCAATACATTTACAATTTTCCTTTTAACATTTTACATTTAAAAACAACAAATTTTGTATAAAACCATCAAATTATTTATCTGACTAATGCCTTTAACTTCAATAAACTTGTAATTGATGTTTGTTCATTTAGACCTGGCAGATTCCCTGCATTAAAGCGGAGTTGCCAGTACAACTCTCTTTTTTCGAGTAGGAGAGACCAAGGCCCTCCTCTTATACTTGGGGTCACTTTCTCTAGAATGCTGAACTAAAAACTATCTCCTGCATACTCTTGAATATGTTTGGAAAGGGCAATGCTTTTATACAAATTCTTTTGTTTTTAAATGTAAAATGTACACTTTGTAAAGGTAAATTCAATGTCTTGCACTTAAATTTGATAAATAAGATGAACTTAGTTGTAATAAATTATATACAGTATAATATTTACATACCCATTAATTCTAAACATATCAATCATCATCTTCTTTTGGCTGTTCCCATTAGGGGTCGCCACAGTGGATCACCTGTTTCCATCTCTTCCTGTCCTCTGAATCTTGCTCTATCACACCAACCACCTGCATGTCCTCTCTCACCGCATCCATAAATCTTATCTTAGGCCTTCCTCTTTTCCTGTTACCTGGTAGCTTCATCCTTAGCATCTTTTTCCCAATCTACTCAGCATCCCTCCTCAGCACATGTCCACGCCAACGTAATCTTGCCTCTCTGGCTTTGTCTCCAAACCTTCCAACCTGGGCTGACCCTCTAATATACTTATTCCTAATCCTGTCCACCCTCATCACACCCAGTGCAAATCTTAACATCTTTAACTCTGCCACATCCAGCTCAAACTCCTGCCTTTTTGTCAATGCCACTGTCTCCAACCGATATAACATAGCTGGTCTCACTACCTTCTTGTAGACCTTCCCTTTCACTCTTACAGGTACTCGTCTGTCACAAATCACTCCTGACACTTTTCTCCACCAACTCCATCCTGCCTGTACTCTCTTCTTCACCTCTCTTCTACACTCACCGTTACTCTGAACTATTGACCCCAAGTATTTAAACTCGTCCACCTTCACCACCTCTACTCCTTGCATCCTCACCATTCTTCTATCCTCCCTCTCATTCACACACATATATTCTATCTTAGTCCTGCTGACCTTCATTCCTCTTCTCTCTAGAGCATACCTCCATCTCTCCCTGTCATATGCTTTCTTTAAGTCTACAAAAACACAATGCAACTCCTTCTGACATTCTCTGTACTTCTCCATCAACACTCTCAGAGCTAACATCGCATCTGTAGTGCTCTTTCCCTGCATGAAACCATACTGCTGTTCACTAATCATCACGTCCCTTCTTAACCTAGCTTCCACTACACTTTCCCATAACTTCATGCTGTGACTGATCAATTTAATCCCTCTGTAGTTACTACAGATCTGCACTTCACCCTTATTCTTAAAAATCGGTACCAAAACGCTTTTTCTCCATCACTCAGGCATCCTCCCACTTTCTAAGATTTCATTAAACAATCTGGTTAAAAACTCCACTGCCATTTCACCTAAACACCTCCATGCTTCCACAGGTATGGCATCTGGGCCAACAGCCTTTCCATTCTTCATTCTCTTCATAGCTGTCCTTACTTCCTCCTTGCTAATCCATTGCACTTCATGATTCACTATCCCTACATCATCCAACCTTCTCTCCCTCTCATTCTTTTCATTCATCAACCCCTCAAAGTACTCTTTCCACCTGCTCAACACACTCTCCTCGCTTGTGAGTATGTTTCCCTCATTATCCTTTATCACCTTTACCTGATGCACATCTTTCCTAGCTCAGTCCCTCTGTCTACACGTCCTTTTCTCCCTCCTTAATGTCCAACCTTTCATACAACTCTTCATATGCCTTATCCTTAGCCTTTGCCACCTCTCTCTTTGCCATGCACCTCATCTCCTTATACTCCTGTTTACTTTCTTCATCTCTCTGACAATCCCACTTCTTCTTTGCCAACCTCTTTCTCTGTATACTCTCCTGCACTTCCTCATTCCACCACCATGTCTCCTTGTCGTCATTCCTCTGTCCAGATGTCATATCAAGCACCTTTCTAGCCGTCTCCCTTACTAGCTCTGCTGTAGTTACTCAGCTATTTGGTAACTCTTCACTGCCACCAAGTGCCTGTCTTAACTTATCCCTGAACTCCACCTCACAATTACCCTTTTTCATTTTCCACCATTTGATCCTTGGTGCTGCCCTCACACTCCTCCTCCTCTTCTTGATCACCAACGTCATCCTACAAACCACCATCCTATGCTGTTTAACTACACTTTCTCTGGTCACCACTTTACAGTCTCCAATTCCTTCAAACTAGCCCTCCTACATAAGATATAATCCACCTGTGTGCATCTTCCTCCACTCTACTATTCTAAACATATCAATAATAAATTAAAATAAAATAAGA
>NC_056728.1:1735411011-1735441011 GCF_019279795.1 Protopterus annectens
GAAAACTTATTAGAGTGCCCCTTGTTTTACAAATAAGTTACTTTTTTTATTGAAATTACAGTAGAAGGAAACAATGATTTAAACTGACATATTTTTAGATCTTACTTCACTAAAATGCACATTACTCTTGCAAAGTAAGACAGAACTGCAGTCATTCTGTTTGCACATAGGCATTGCCTCCTTTCCAACTGCCTACCCAGAGAATCTGCTTTGAGCCTACAATGTTTAGAATAACAAAAATAAAAGGCCACGGTTACATTATTGCAATTCTTTCATATCACATAGCCAAGAACTTGCACGTGATCTTACATCAGTTCACCCGTATACACTCTACTCATGCAAGAGTACAGTTTGTTTCAGCAGCAACACTGACAAGCTGTGCTATTTATCTTGGCTACCCCTATAGAACGATATTAGGTTAGAAAAACATGTCATCCTTAAACAGCTCCCTAGAACACAATTCAGACTTAGTATCTGTGACTCCTGACAGGATATTAAATTAAAAAATATATAATAATAATAAAAATAATAATAAATAACAATGGTAATAATAATAATAATAATAATAATAATAATAATAAAAATAACAGTAAAGAAAGTCATCAACAGCCCCCAAAACACACAGACTACTAGCATCTGGTTGACTATGCCAGCGTAGTACATAAAAAAAATTCAACATATGTGCGGAAAGAAAGGTTCCAACATAATAGAAACATTTTTAGACAAATTCTGTATATACATGAGCAGGTATGAAATGACACATTAAAAATTACTAGTAAACTTGCTAATTATTTTACACTTATCGTAAAATACAGACAGAAAAATATTGTAATTCTAGCTTTGCAGAACTGTAACAGTAAGCAGCCAGGCCATTTGTTCCATTCACACAACCCCAATCTCCACTCACAACCCAACCACCATATATGACTTGATCTTGCAAGGTTAAAAACGAAAACAAAAACAGCAACAAAGAAGACAACACTGTCATGAAGTATACTATTTTTTCACACAAACAATGCTTAAGAGTTCAGTGCTTGTGGTCGATCTTACTTCACTAAAATGCACATTACTCTTGCAAAGCAAGACAGAACTATAGTAATTCTATTTGCACATAGGCATTACCCCTATTCCAATTGCCTACCCAGAGAATATGCTTTCAGCTTACAATGTTTAAAATAATGAAAATAAAAGGCAGCGATTACATTACTGTATTTCTTTCACATCACATAGCCAAGAACTTGCACGTGATCTTACTTCAGTTCCCATACACCCTGTATTCATGCAAGAGTACAGCTTGTTTCAACAAGAGCACATTGACAAACTGTCCTGTTTTTCTTGACTACCCCTACAAAACAATATTAGTTTAGAAAAACATGTCATCCTTAAATGGCTCCCTAGAAAACACTTCAGACCTAGTATCTCTTTGACTCCTACCAGGATAGTAAATTAAAAAAAAATATATATATATATATATATATATATATATATATATATATATATATATATATATATATATATATATATATATATATATATATATATATATATATATATATATATATATATATATATATAAAATAACAATGGTAATAATAATAATAATAATAATAGTAAAGAAAGTCATCAACAGCCCCCAAAACACACAGACCACTAGTATCTGGTTGACCATGCCAGACAGTGTATTACAGTATAAAAAAAACACAACAGTCTCCCAAAAAACTACATCACAAGTATTTGGTCAACCTTGCCAGCATAGTATAAAAAAAGAAAGTCATAAACAGCCTCCAAAACACGCTGACCACTAGTATCTGGTTGACCATGCCAGTGTATTACAAAAAAAAGAAATAAAAAATAACAGTCCCCAAGACACATTGCATCCCTAGTATCTGGTTAACCCTGCCAGAATAGTTTATTAAAAAAAAAAGTCATCGACAGCCCCCAAAATGCACACACTACCTAACCTTATCTACTACTAGTATCCGGTTGACCATGCCAAGAGTGTTAGAAAATCACAAACTGGCCCCAAAACAGCCAGCCTACTGCAGATTTCAGCTTCTACTATGATCTGGTTGGCCCTGCCAAACTCCAGGCCCAGGATGTTAGAAACAAAGAACAAATATGTAACCAGTCCGCCATTTCATTTTAAACAGTATCTGGTCGATCCTGCCAAAAATAATAAATAATTAAATACGTAAATTATCTGGTCGACCTTGCCAGGAAAAATAATTACATAAAATGTCTGGTTGACCCTGCCAGGAAAAAAAATGCAATATGTAGTATCTGGTTGGCCCTGCCAGGAAAAAAAATGCAATATGTATATCAGGTTGAAAAAAAAAAAAAAAAACAGTCAGAAGAACCCATTATTTTTTTTTCACACTTACCTGAACAATCTGCTAACACTGTGGTCTGTGAATTAGTTTTCAATTAGCAGTAATAAAATTCACGCACGCCTCAGAAGAAGTCTCCATTGCTGCTCTCTCACTCTCACTCATTGCTTTACCTAATGCAAAGAGCAGGAAGAGAGAACAAGAGTAACAGAACTAATTAGCAGCCATGTCACATATGTGGCTGCTGAGTAAACAGTCTAATCGGACTTGGATTCCTGCAGTCACTAGTTAATCTGGACTGTTTTTAAAGCAGTCCAGCAGTGGTGTTTTTTTTTTTTTTGTTAAAGTGGAACTCGAGCACACATGCTGCTGCTCCGAGTTCTGCGAATACTCTCTATGAGCCACCTGGCTGCTCCCCCACATGATCTGAGCTCTAGGTGAATGCCTAATTCACCTTAATGGTGGCACCAGCTCTGTTTGTATGTTTGTGTGTGAATGAGTGTATTTTAGGGTTAGGGTCAAGGTTAGGTAAGGGACTGTATGTAGTGTTGGTCTTGGGTGTCTGTGCATGTTTGTGTGTCCGAGTCTGAGTAGTATAGTGGCAGTGTTACAGAAAGGGTTTTTGTAAGACAAGTTGTTGAGTTAGGATTGTGGGCAGTGTTAGGGTTAGATTCAAGGTTAGCAGGTATTCATAAATGGTTGTATAGGTTCATAGGTAGGTACTAGGCTATCGGCCGTAGGGTCTATATAAGACTAGTCAACAAGGTTCCCTGGCTTTCACCACCCATGGATGCTATTTACCTGTGCCCCTGTTTAGCAGAGCCACCGATGTGATGCCTGGGGTGAATTTCCTATTGCCCATCCACTCATCAATATTTTTCTTGAAGAGTGCCAATGACGAACTCTGCTTAATATAGATAGGTAGTCTGTTCCAAAGTATGGGAAGTCTCTGGGGCAGGAATCTATCCCTCCAGCATGTTCTGTTAATTGTGGTGATGATGTTTAGGTCTCTAGAGCATGTGGCTCTGAGGGATTGGGATTTCTTTAGGTGTAGCATGTCTAGCAGCTCAGGGTTTGACATAGCTTTGTATGTTAGGCAGAGATCACCTCAGAGTAGGCAATATGCTATGGAGTAAAGTCTGAGTTTTTTGAGGTGGTCAGCATAGGGTAACAGTTTGAGTCCCATAATCCTCTTTGTGAGGTATTTTTGTGGCCTTTCTAGCTGCTGCAGATGCCTTGTAAGGTACATTCCAAATGGGACGTTGTATTCTATAATGGGTCTGATGAGAGCCGGGTAGAAGGGGACAATGACTTCTTCTTTCCTGGATGAGAACCCTTTCATGATGAGGTGTGCTACATAGAAGGATTTCCTGACTACTGGGGTGATGTAATTATCAAAGGAGAGGCTACTGTCCACTAGAGTTCCAAGGTCTCTTATCACACCTTCGGTGTTAAGTGAGTTGCCACCTGTGTGATAGTCCATGGATACAGGGTTTTTACCAAAGGGGATGACAATGCATTTTGGAGTTGAGCTTGAGACCATGGCTCTGATACCAGGCATCAGTCCCAGTGAGGCCCTTTTGCAGGATGTCCACATCATTTGAGGACTTTACTGTGGCACCCAATTTGTAGTCATCTGTGAACTTTGTCACCCAGTGGCCCTCTTTGTTGGCCTGTACTTCAGAGAAGTAGATCCAAACAGGAGGGGACACAAGACTGAACCCTGTAGTACTCCACTTGTCATAGGTTTGGAGTCAGATTTGAAGTCCGCAATTTTTACAGTGTGGGTTCTGTCTGTGAGCCAGTTAGTGACCCATTTTGTGACGTACGGATTTATACCCAGCTTGGTGAGTTTATTTATGATACCAGAATGGGGGATGGTGTTGAAAGCCTTGGCAAGGTCGAGATAGGCTGTGTGGACTGCCTTACCTGCGTCCATGGCTTTGGTGACTGTTTCAAAGAAGACGGCCAGATTCAGGAGACATGCTCTGCCCTTCACAAATCTGAACTGGGTGGGGTCCAGAGTTTGGAATTTACCAATATCCTTGTTTATGAGTTCCATGATAATACGCTCCATAGGTTCATAGGTTCATAGGTTCATACTAGGCTATCTGCCCTAGGGCATTTATAAGCCTAGCCAGAGTGTGTGTGGCTTTCACCACCCCTTAGGATGAGAATACTATACCCATTAGTTTGCTGTGCCTCTGTCCAGCAGTGATACAGAGATGATTCCCGGGGTAAACCTACGATCTCCCATCCACTCGTCAAGATTTCTCTTGAACAGAGTCAGTGAGGGGCTCTGTCTCACATGGACTGGGATTCTGTTCCATAGTGTAGGGAGTCTCTGGGTGATGAATGGCCTTGCAGACCAGGCTCATCAGGCTAATAGGGTAATAGTTCCTAGGTCTATGGTGGCTCCCCCTTTGTGGAGTGGTAACAACTGTTGCCATGTGCCATTCAGTGGGTACAAAGCCTGTCAAGAGACTATGACTGAACATGGTGCTTGGGTGGGAGGCTAGTTCATTCTGAAACTCATGTAGAATGCAGCCAGGGATATTGTCCAGCCCCATGGATGCTGTGCTCTTGGCTTTCGATAGCGCAGTTTTCACCTGTTCAGTGGTGATTGCAGGGACACTGCATTCTTCTGGTATGGATTTGGGCCCTTTAGGAGGTGAGGGGGAGTAAAATTAGCACTGAACCTATCAGCCAGGATGTTGGCGATATCAGTTGGTTCCATGAATTTTGTGCCATTGTGCTATAGCTCAGAGCAGATCTGGGTGTTGCCATTGAGATTCTTGGCATAGCTGTAAAATGCTTTGTGGTTGTCCTTAGAGTCAGTGGCAATCTTATTTTCATAGTTCACTTTGAAGGATTTTATGAGAAATCTCAGCTTCTTGCTGAGGCTGACCAGGGAGCTCCTTCACTTTTGGGATTTTATTCTGTTTTGCAACAGTTTCTTCCTTCTGTTGTAGAGTTTGTTAATAGCAGAGGACCACCAGATTGGTTTCCTTTTCTTAGAAGACTGCATCTTGGTTCTATTAGGGTTGGCACGATCCATTCACCCATGTAGGTGCTTATAGAGTGTGTTTGTATAAGATTCAGCAGTGGTAACTGTTTATGCCATCTCCATGGGTGTTGTGAAATTGACCATGTCTGCCTTAATTAGCATGGAGTTGGCTTTGGAGAAGTTTTTTACAGTGGTTTCCTTAGTGGGGATGGGATGTGGATATCTAGGGTGATTAGTTTATGGTCAGATCTGACCAACGAGGAGCTGACTTCAGGTGTGGAGCACCTGTCACTCATGTTGGTAAGTACTAGGTCTAGGATATTTTTGCCCCTGCTAGGGGTGTGGACAAGTTGATCCATGGCATTGGAGTTTATGAATTCTAGGAAGCATTGAGGAAAGGAGTTAGTACAAGAGTAGTTTTTCCATTTAATGGTGGGGTAGTTGAAATCTTCCAATACTAGGGTGTTTGGTTGGACCATGATATTCTCTATTATGTCAAGAAAAGAGGAGTGGGAATCCTGGGGCATGGTGGGGGATCTGTAGCAAGCTACAATATGGATTGTAGTTTTGCACAGAGTTAGTTGCACTTGTATAATTTCAGATGAATTATGTTGGGCAACTAGCCCTGAGATGTGGTTGTCCTTAATGAATATGGACACACCTCTGCCCTTGGTGATCTGGTCCTGATTTGATGGCCAGAAGGTATGGTATGAGTTATATACTGGTAATGCAGGGGTGCTCTCTGGAGCCTTGAACCAGGTTTCAGTCACTGCACAGATATAGATATTCTCCATTTTAAGGAGTGCCTTGAGTGAGTGCATTTTGAGGTTTAGACTTCTAGCATTGAGTGGCATTACCCTCAGTTTTTGCTCACCTGTATCAGTTATGGTGGTGGTTTTATTTTTTGAGCTTTACCTAAAAAAGGTACTATAGGAGCAGCAAGAGCCTTAGCCAGTATCCGGAATCCTAGGGGAAACAGGTGTAGGCCATCAATGGCAAAGCACGGTGGCCTGTCAACCATGTCATCCCAGGCAGAAAAATACTGGATCCCCTTTGAATGACACCAGAAGTTTACCCAATGTTGAAGTCAATCATTTTGTCCTTGTATTGCGGTATCATTCTGGGAAAAGGTAGGATGCTACTCAGAGCTAGGGTCACACCTGCCTAGATTACAAGATCAGAGAGCTCCTCCATGTCTCTTTTCATGTAATCCAGTTTCTGAGTTGAAACCACTCCACCAGTGACAAAAAGGCTGTTCCAAAGCTCACCACTCTCACCGGACTTTACTAAATCTAGAAAGGTGGGAAACGAGTATAGGAATAGGATTTTTTTCACAAAGTTAAGTCAAAAACAACAATCTCAGGTCATTCACACCAACATGGACAATGACCGAGTCATATTTGTACTTGTTGTGGAGTGTCCTGAGTATGTGGGTTATGTGGTGGATCCTGTCACCTGACAGGCAGCTAACAGTAACCTTCTCCTTGTCTATTCTGGTGAGTGGAACATCAGTGTGCCTGACTATACAGTCACCTATGACCAATGTGTTTGGTATGTAGTTTTGCCTTATGGGCAGTGGTTGAGTGGCACACTGAGTCTGTGTGTTATGTGTCTTTCAGGTTGTGGTGAAGGCTGGAGGCTGCTTGCGTTTCTGCTTTGGAGGTCTCTGTCGTTTGGGTAGATTCTTATTGAGAGCCTCCAAGAATGATTTTGTGTATCTATGTGTAGGTCTTGATAGTGTAGATGTACTGGGACTATGTGGTGTGTGCAGTGTGGAGTGGTTTTTTGCCTTCTCCTCCTGACTGACAAGTTCAGTCTTGGGTTGAGAAAGCTTTGTCTCTAGTTTGGCTAGATAAATGCATCTCTCACAGGTTAGGTGATGGGTGGTAGGAGGAGATGGTTGTCGGTGTACATGAGGCAATTGCTAAATTGCCCCAAGATGTCCAGATTCATCAGGTAGACAGGAGAGAACAGCAGGAGCTGTCCCTTGGACATGCCTGAATAGACACTGTTTGCCTCTAGACAAGTGAGGAAAGTAAGTAGAAGAGCTGTTTTCCTCTAAGCAAATGAGGAAGATAGGTACAAAAACTGTTTTCCTCTAGGTAATGAAGAAGGTTAAGTACTGTAGTAGTTTATAATTTATATAGTGCTTACAACAAGTTCTGAAGCAGTGCTGAGCACGAGGAAGCAAATTCAAGTGCTAAAACTAAGACTCTGGCTAGTTCCAAGGGAAAAACTGAAGAGGAGACTTTATGGCACCAGGAATAGTTTAATCTCAATGCACAAAACTGCGCAAACATGGGTTTTCAAGCAGAAAGATGAAAGGGATAGAATTAGCCCAAAATGACCAATAAACCTACAGTTTCTGAGTTGAAACCACTCCACCAGTGACAAAAAGGCTGTTCCAAAGCTCACCACTCTCACCGGACTTTACTAAATCTAGAAAGGTGGGAAACGAGTATAGGAATAGGATTTTTTTCACAAAGTTAAGTCAAAAACAACAAATAAACACTTTTAACACAGAAAATAGGCTATCACACTTGAGCGTGTAGCCTTTTACGGTTAGATGAAAAAACACTTAGAAAACAAATACTTTAAAGTGCAAACAGTACCTGGCATAAAAAAAAAAAAAAAAAACAGTTCAGATAAGTAGCAAAGTTAATAAAAAAGTGGTCAGAACAAAGTGGCTAGCAATATCAAGCAATAAAATGCAAAACAGAGGTACTTAATCCACTCAAAGTCTCTTTTTGCCCTCTGCTGCTGTAGAACTCTGCAGGACATCCACGTAGGTTCTTGCTGAGGTAATACAAGTGCAAAAACTGTGCAAACATGGGTTTTTGAGCAGAAAGATGAAAGGGATAGAAATAGCCCAAAATGGCCAATAAAACTACCATATCTTGGTTGAAACCACTCCTCCAGTGACAGATAGGCTGTTCCAAAGCTCACCATTCTCACTGATGAACAGAGAAGCTTCCCTGTATCTTAAAAGGATCTGGGCAACACATGAACTTACAAACAGCCCAGAATTCACCAAACTCTGAAAACCGGACTTAACTAAATCTAGAAAGGTGGGAATGAGTATTATGATATGATTTTTTTGTTTGTTTGTTTTTTTTCACAGAGTTAAGTCAAAAACAGCAAATAAACACTTTTAACACAGAAAATAGGCTATCACACTTGAGTGTGTCAACTTTTACAGTTAAATAGATGAAAAAACACTTAAAAAATGAATGCTTTAAAGTGCAAACAGTATTTGGCAAAAAAAAAACAGTTCAGATAAGTAGCAAAGTTAATAAAAAGTGGTCATAACAAAGTGGCTAGCAATATCAAGCAATAAAAAGCAAAACAGAGGTACTTAATGCACTCATAGTCACCTTTTTGCTCTCTGCTGCTGTAGGACTCTGCAAGACACCCAGGCAGGCTCCTGCTGAGGTAATACAAGCGCAAAATCTGCGCAAACATGTTTTTTAAGCAGAAAGATAAAAGGGATAGAACTAGCCCAAAATGGCCAATAAAACTATAGTTTCTGGGTTGAAACCACTCCTCCAGCAACAGATAGGCTGTTCCAAAGTTCACCACCCTCACTGATGAACAGAGAAGCTTCCCTCTATTTTAGAAAAGTCTGGGCAACACAGGAACTTGCAAACAGACCAGAATTCAGCAAACTCTAAAAACTGGACTTTACTAGAGCTAGAAAAGTGTGAAGCAGGTATAGGGATAGGATTTTTTTTCTTTTTTCACAAAGTTAAGTCAAAAACAGCAAATAAACACATTTAACAGAGAAAATAGGCTATCACACTTGACTGTGTAGCCTTTTACAGTTAAACAGATGAAAAAAACACTTAAAAAATGAATACTTTAAAGTGCAAACAGTATTTGGAAAAAAACAGTTGAGATAAGTAGCAAAGTTAATAAAAAACAGTTGGAAAAAAGCAGCTAGCAATATCAAGCAATAAAAAGAAAAACAGAGGTACTTAATCCACTCAAAGTCTCCTTTGCACTCTCTGCTGCTATAGAACTTTGTAGGACACCCAGGCAAGCTCTTGCTGAGGTAATACAAGTGCAAAAATCGCACAAACGTGTTTTTAAGCAGAAAGATGAAAGGGATAGAAATAGCCCAAAACAGCCAATAAAACTACAGTTTCTGGGTTGAAACTACTCCTCCAGTGACAAATAGGCTGTTCCAAAGCTCACCACTCTCACTGATGAACAGAGAAGCTTCCTTCTATCATAGAAAGGTCTGGGCAACACAGGAACTTGCAAACAGTCCAGAATTCAGCAAACTCTAACAATCAGACTTTACTAAATCTAGAAAGGTGGGAAACAAGTATAGAGATAGGATTTTTTTTCACAAAGTTAAGTCAAAAACAGCAAATAAACACTTCTGGGTGAACAGATACAGTATGGATAGTTTCAAAGAATGCAGTCAATCTGATGTTATGAAAATTTTAAAAGGCATTTCAGAGTTAGCATGGTTGCCAACTGCTGGCTATATGTGGCTATACTTATACATTGGAGGGTAACATTGATGCTGCCATAGGAAGATGACCAAGATGTGCAGAGGACTTGTCATAACAGTTAACTAGTGCTGACAGAAAAGATTCAAGACAGTCTACTGCACATCACAATCTGCCAAATCTATTGGAAGTAGATACCTTGTGTGTCACTGCTAATGTCAGGGAAAGAGCCCTTCTAATTATGGATTATGTGATGGCTGTGAAATGATGAAGATTATGCTTGATAGTCTGAATCATGTTGATGACATTGTATGATTGCCTTCCTGTTGGGTTATGCAACAGACTATCAATCATGTCAGGTATAGGGATGTTGAGTGACCATTTCCTGTGTTGAAATGCATTGACAACATTGATCCATCTTAGTTGACTGTGTGAGGTGGTAGTGTCACATACAAGAAAGGAATATGTGGAAGTACAAAGGTTTTATTATTATCCACATTGTACAATTTGGATGCCCTGTGTACTACTCAAACATGGATAGTGGATGGCACTTTCCTTCTGAGACATAGGTAAAATGCTGCACTAGTAAACCAGACCATGTGCTCTGGTGCAGCATAATGAGGGGGGTATAAAAATGTTTCAATGGTATATGCATTGATGCCTTACAAAAAATGTTTACATGATATAATCTGTTGTGAAATAGTTTGAACTGTGTGCAACCTTCCAGCTTATATCTTGTCCAGGATTTATTATGTGTGATTTTGAGTCTACTGCATTCAAAAGTCTGTTGCATAATTTCTCAGTCTCTGTTGTCCATGGATGCTTCTTTCATTACACACATAATGTGTGGTGAAAGGTAGAAACTTTGGGTATTACTGAATTCTTTAGTGCAGCCAAAATGCCATCTACTATGGTGGACATGGTTATGCCATTTGCCTTTCCCCCATGGATATGATCCCTTCAATTTGCTGTATTTTAAAAGAGAAGTTTCCACAATGTGCTGGATTGATTTTTCAGTATTTTTAAGAAATATTATGAATTTGTCTGACTTTTCCCATTTACAACATGCAGCTCTGCATGTAGTCATGTTAAACTTGCTTTCTACCACATTTCTGAAGCCTGACATTACTACAAGATCATGGTTTACTGAATACCCAAAAGTTAGTGGAATATTGCCACCATTGTTTGCATTGTTTGCAATGTCTGTTAAACATACAGTGTTTGCATTTATCCACTGTTGTCCGTGACAGAATGGTGTAGGGTAGAAGATGTATGATTAGCGGTAAGGCCTGCTTTTTCACTTACTCCATCCACCTCATTTAGTTATTTAGATGAAGGTGACTGTAGTTATTTGTATTACTGATTGTTGTCAGGAATATGACTCTATGGAGTATCTATGACATATTTATTTACAGTGATCTATCTAACTGTGGTCTTTAAACTGCTACTGTTGTTCTCTTGGTATGTAATAAATCATTTTGTGTTGTTTGCCAATATATCAAGTGTCAATAAGTTCTACTGACGGGTATTGTTGCTGTTAGTGTTGTGGTTTCACTATACTGATAGTCAATATCCTTTGTTGTCATTATTATTGAATGCACTTATAAGTATATATATATATATATATATATATATATATATAAAATCATTAGTCACCCAGAGGAAAACATTTTTATTTATGAGTGTTATTTATTTATTTATTTATTTGTTTTATTTTATTTATTTGTACTTACTCATCAATAATGTATTTTTTTCTCTCTGTCTGTACAGATACTGCTTTTTCATTACCATTATTTACTAAGAGCTTTTTATTGCTTCTATTTTCCCATTTTTGAGTTATGTGGAGACAGTTCTTTTTCCATCTCTTTTCCCCCTGTTTTAGTGCTGGAAACCATACAGATAAAGAAAATTAACAGTATTGGAAGCAATTTAAAGAGAGGTGACAAGGATAGTTAGTGAGTTAGAAGGACTAAATCATGGGGGAATTAATCCTACTTTGCAAACCTGAGACTAGAGAGGAGAGATGGAACATGATGTGGGTCCAAAACATCTTACGTGGGCACTGTAAAGAGTTGGATTTTGAAAGAAATACAGGTGAGTTTAAAGAGGACATTAGTTGAAAATAAAATAAAATAAACTTTATCTAGATGTGAGAAAGTTTGTGAAGGTGGTCAGTTCTTTGATTACCGGCTGCGCAAATCAGTGTTTTTAACCATTTTGTCACATATACTGATTCCTCTACATGGGTCACTGCAATGGGGATGTCTAAATGCAAATGATGATTATTATCGTAACAAGGTTGCAGTGGGTAGAGTAACTTACAAGGAGGCTGCCCTGCACAGAAACATACACCTTGAATGATGTTTTGATGCAGTAGTAATGGGTCAACACTGCTGTCTCTGAATGGAGTTTTGATCACCTGATGCCAATATAAGAAAGTTCTACTTCGGACAGTGCATTGTAGGTGCATGGACGCATGCAGTGTTTTTCTCGGCTGGACAATGAAGTCTACTAATGATTTCAAGAGGGTATAAAATAAAAAAAAGAACTGAAGTGGGGAAAGAGCAAGCACAGTGTCTAACAGATGCTACCTGCAAATAATTAAAGGAGAACCACACCCACAGACTCAAAACACATGTTTATTTCATCATGGTTTGGTGTTTCCTACATTTTAACACCACTCTGGGACTATTTACAGGTTTTTAAATATTTTATACATAATTTCTGAGGCTGAGCACATGGGGTCTGGCATCTTGAAGTAATTCTGATAGTTTAGTCTGCCTCTTAGTATCCCACAATGCACTGCTTGTTTATAAAAATTACTTCACGCAGGCCTCTTTCTTCCTAAAGCTCCTGTTACTGCATTGATTTTATATGCATACACTGCTGTGTTTCAGTCAATTTTAAGTATCATTTCATGCCATTCAATGACTACTTAAATTACAAACAGTGCTAATGCCACAGAACAGACTTTCAAAGTGCTTTTTACTGCTGCTTCTTTTTAGAATGGCTAAACTGCAGCCTTTTTTGAAGCCTGAATTCTACTACTTTGACTCATCTCCCATCCCTCTTCACACCTAAATTCCCCTAGTGCTAAGGGTAGTTTGAGCTGTTACCTGCTGTAATTGACAGCTCACATCAGGAAACTTGACTCATGTACTGTTTCCTTGCTCTAGCCTTTACTTTCTGTGTGGGTAGTGGAAGGACAAGGGAGCTGTGACATCACAGCATGGGTGGGTTTTTAGGACTGTCATGGTGATGTCAGTTTGGGGAGGGAATTGTCCAGAAAACTACCTGTATTCAGTGGCCTTGATGACATCAGTGAATTGGAGGCTGTAGCAAGCTTTTCCAGGGTGGGATAAAAGTTTTTTGAAAGTGAAACCACCACAGCACATTACAGTATTGTTCCCGTGGAGAGAAACAGTCGGTTTAAAATAATTTAAATGCTGTACTGTTGTTTATTAATAGCAGGGACAGTAAATAAGGAGGAAAAGGACAGAGAAGTTGGGCATTTAATAATATAATCCTGTTCTTGTCCTTTAATAGACTAGATTGGTAAATTGCCTCCTGCTGACAATGATATATATATATATATATATATATATATATATATATATATATATATATATATATGTGTGTGTGTGTGTGTGTGTGTGTGTGTGTGTGTGTGTGTTCAGATATAATTACATATCTATAGAGAGATAAATCATTATATAGACAAGATATAGCTATGCATATTACATATATAGTTTCATAGTATAGTACTAGGCTATCTGCCCTGGGGCATTTGTAAGCCTAGCCATAGTGATGTGGCTTTTGCCACCCCATGAAATGGGACAAAAATGTACAGAATAAATCTAGAATACTGTGCCTCTGTCTAGTAGTGACACAATGAAGGTCCCCTTATATAATAGAATTAGATTACTGTGCCCCTGTCTAGCAGTGACACAGATGTGACCCCTGGGGTAAACTTACGATCTCCCATCCACTCATCAAGATTTCTCTTGAAGAGAGTCAGTGAGGGGCTCTGCCTAATATGAACTGGGATCCTGTTCCAAAGCATGGGAAGCCTCTGGGTTATGAATTTATCCCTCCAGCATGTCCTATTCATACTTGTGCCAAGGTTTAAGTCTTTAGCTCTCATGGTCCTGATGGATTTGGATTTTTTGAGGTGGAGCATGTCCATCAGATCCTGATTGGACATGGCCTTGTACGTCAGGCAGAGATCACCTCTGAGCAGGCGGTATGCTACTGAATAGAGCTGAAGTTTCTTTAGTCTGGCAGAATAAGACATATGTTGGAGACCCTTGATCCTTTTGGTGAGGTACTTTTGTGGTCTCTCCAGCTGTTGCAAATGCCGGGTGAGGTGCATACCAAATGGGGCATTGTATTCAATCATGGGTCTGATGAGGGAGGAATATAGGGGTACAATGACATCCTTGGATCTGGATGTGAATCCCTTCATGATGAGGTGTACAAGGTAGAATGTTTTTCTAACCACTTTGGCAACGTGGGTGCCAAATGAGAGGTCGCTGTCTACTTGGGTCCCTAGGTCTCTGATTACTTTTTCCATACTCAGTGGGTTGCTGTCTATGTGATAATTTGTGGGTACTTTGTTTTTTCCAAAAGGGATGACTATACATTTTTTGGCATTTAGTTTAAGGCCATGACTACGGCACCAGTTGTCCGTTTCAGTGAGGCCTTTTGTAGGATGTGTGTGTCTGCTGGTGTATCGACTATGGCCTAGTTTGCAGTCATCTGCGAACTTTGTCAGCCACAGCCCTCCCATGTTTGCTTTAACATCTGAGAAATAAATGCCGAACAAGAGGGGTCCCAGGACAGATCCCTGTGGGACACCACTTGTGACTGGCTTTGAGTCTGACATTGCTCCAGCTATTTTAACTTTATGGGTTCTGTCCTTTAGCCAGTTTGCAACCCATCTAGTGACATAAGGGTTTACTTTTAAGCTGTTTAGCTTATCTATGATGCCTGAGTGAGGTATTGTGTCGAAGGCCTTAGCCAAGTCCAGGTATGCTGTATGGACTGCTTTGCCCTCATCAATGGCTCTAGTGACTGTTTCGAAAAAGTCAACCAGGTTCAAAAGGCAGGATCTGCCCTTTACAAAGCCAAACTGGGTGGGGTCAAGTGTCTGTAGGTCCCCTATGTCTCTGTTTATAAGTTCCATAATGATTCTTTCCATAGCTTTGCAGACCAGGCTAGTTAAGCTTATGGGGCGGTAGTTTCCAGGGTCTGTAGAGACACCCCCCTTGTGGAGTGGGACCACTGTTGCTGTACACCAGTGTTCAGGTACATATCCCGAAGTAAGGCTAAGGTTAAATAGCATTTTTATGTGTGGGTTTAGCTCCTCTTGGAGTTCACGTAACACACACCCCGGGATACCGTCAGGTCCCATTGATGCTGTGTTTTTTGCTTTGTTTAGGGTGGTTCTCACTTGGACATCTGAGATGACAGGGAGATTACATTCAGCTGGGATAAGTATTTCTTCTTTTGGGGGTGAAGGAGGGGAGAAATTTGCACTGAACCTGTCAGCCAGAATGTTAGCAATATCTGTGTGTTCAGTGTATTTTTTGTTGTTGTGAACCAACTCTGAGCATATCTGAGGGTTTCCGCCCAGGTTTCTAACATAGCTGAAGAAGGCTTTGTGGTTGTCTTTAGTGTCCTTAGCAATTTTTCTCTCAAAGTTTGCCTTGGATGTTTTTATGAGAGAACATAGTTTTCTCTTAATGTTGATCAGAGATGTCTTCCCTTCATGGGATTTCGCTCTGACGTGCAGTAGCTTCCTTCTTTTGTTATACAATTTGTTTATGGCTGAGGTCCACCAGACAGGACGCTTACATTTGGTGGAGAGGGACTTGGATTTGTTTGGTATTGCATGATCCATGCATTCTTGGAGATGTCCATAGAAAGCATTTGTGAAGGATTTGGCATTGTGGGATGTGGTATCCACTGGCACAGTGGGCTTAAAGGATACCATCTCAGTCTTAAGAAGAGAGAAGTCTGCTTTTGAGAAGTTTTTCACTGTGGTCTTTTGTGCTGGGGGTGGAGGTGGGATATTAACACACTCAAGAACATTCTCAACTTGCTTGCATCCACTGTCCCACAAGAAACAATCATACTTGGTGACCTAAATATTGACTGGAATCACTGCAACCAGTCAAACTCCACTTCCCATATTAATCTCCATGGCTTCTCTCAACTTATCTCAAGCCCAACCAGAATTAACAAAAGTAGCAATAAAGACTCCATTTTGGACTGGATACTTACTAATACTCCCCAACAAACCTACTCTTCAGGCACCCTACCAGATGATCTAAGTGACCACATGTTAACTTATATCATAAGAAAAAAATCTAGCATCACTTTTCCTACCTCTTTCCGTACATTACGCTCAAAAAAAAAATTTAACTCAGAACTCTTTCTCACGCAACTACATCACTGTAACTGGACTCCTCTAAAGTCACTACCTCTCAATGATGCTGTTCAATACTTCAACTCCACATTTTTATCTATTTTAGATCTGCATGCTCCCATACGCAAGATTAGAATAAAAACCAAACCTGCCCCCTGGATAACCAACAACACTAGGCAACTAATCATAACCAGAAACAAAAACTGGGCAAAATGGCGTACTTCCAAAAAACAAGCTGACCATCAAACCTTTCGTGAATGCAGGAACAAAACAAAAAAGCCATACTATCTGATAAACAGAACTACTACCTTCGCCAACAACAAATATCCAATAAGGAACCTAAAAAATGTTGGACCACCATTAATAATCTACTATCCCTAGGCCAAACAATCACACCCAACCCACAGGACTCTAACCCTGAAAACCCTATACAAATAGCTAATTCCTTTAATTCCTACTTCACAAATACTATACAAAACCTGGCAAGTCACCTATCTCCTGACACCTCAAATCTGCACTCCTTCTCCATTAATACACCACCCTCATTTCACTTCCATCCCATCCCTACATCATATATTTCTTCACTACTTCAAAAACTAAAGCCCTCCTCACCCTCTGAAGACAAACTCCCGGCTGAGTTTCTGCAAATAGGAGCCAAAGCTGTAGCTTTTCCTATCTCTATTTTGATAAACAGATCCATCAATGAAGGAACTGTCCCTGATATCTGGAAAATATCTCACATCATCCCACTACACAAAGGGGGCAAATCTATTGATCTATCCAACTATCGTCCCATAGCTTTGTTATCCCCTATTGCCAAAATCTTAGAAAAATGCATCCATAAACAATTACTAAATCATCTTCTCCAAAACAACCTACTTGCTAGCTGTCAACATGGCTTCAGACCTTCCCATAGTACCACCACTGCATTGCTCTCCTTCGCAAACACCATCAACACTAACTGCAACTTAAACAATCTTTTTTCTGCACTATTCATTGACCTGTCTAAAGCTTTTGACATGGTAAATCACAAAATGCTCCTCCACATTCTCAATTCTCTATCACTGGATCCTAACAGCTTAGCTTGTTTTCAATCTTACCTCAAAAAACGTCAACAAGCAGTACTCTGGCAAAACTCAATATCTGACTACCTTCCTATTTCCCTAGGTGTCCCACAAGGCTCTATCTTAGGTCCACTTCTTTTTTCCATCTTTATCAATGACCTTCAATCAGCTATCCCTTTTTCTAACTGTATCCAATATGCAGATGACTCCACTATTATCTGCACAGCTACCTCTCATGCTGAACTTCAGTCTCTTACACAAAAAGCCTTTAACACAGTTGAACATTGGTTTTCCCAACGCTGTCTCCTACTCAACCCTAAGAAAACAAAACTTCTACTCTTCTCCCCAACACGTAACCAAATACCCCTTCATTTCTCAATCACTTCAAACAACAATACTAGTATTTCCCCTGAAACCACCACAAAACTTCTAGGAATTACAATAGATAATAAACTCAATTTTGAGAATCACATTAACTCTACTATAAAAAGTGTGAACAAAAAAATAGGAACCCTATATAGAATTAAACCATTTCTTACCCCAACTACTAGAATTACCCTAGCCAAGACCCATCTAATTTCTACTTTATTCTATGCATGTCCTATTTATACCAACCTGTCAAAAAAAAAAAACTTAATAAACTAGTTATATCCTACAACAACATTGCTAGATTTGCTACCGGATCTCCTTTTAGAACCCACCACTGCATTAATCTAAGACAACTTGGCTGGCTCAAACTTCCTAATCATATTATACTTCAACAACTGGTAATAGCCCACAAAACCCTGTACCAGCCCACCAAAACTCCAATACTCACCAGTCTTATTACCCCTTATCATAACCTGAAACATCTACGCTCCTCTAACAAACTTCTGATCAACATTACTACACCTAAAAACACTGCAGGAGATGGCTTATTCTCCAACTCATTTGGGAAACACTGGAACAATTTACCTGCTGATATCACATCCCTGACTTCTCTTCCTATTTTCAAGAAGAATCTCAAATTGTAGCTTAATAACAAATGGCTCTGCCCCTGTATTAACCCTGACTAGCTAGCCCTTCTGTCTCCCATCTCCCTTTCCTTCTTCCCCTTCTCTACCCAATAACCCAATAAATGTTTTCTAAAGTTCCACAGCCACACCTTAAGACAGGAAACTTACGCTTTGAACAAGTACTCAAAAGCTTCTTTTCTTTCCTCTCTTCTTAGGTGCATGTTTGCCTTCTTAAAACTAACTTTCTTAGCTCTATGAAAATCATCTTATCCTCTACTCATCCTATTATATCTCCAATACCTTTCCTATCTTTTCCCCTCATCTTTCTCACTTATCCTTTCTTTTATTCTAAGTACATCTAAAATATTGTTTCTCTGCTCATCTCAAAAAAAAAAAAAAAAAAAAAAAATTTTTTATATGTTATCGTTTTTGTTTTCATTATATTTTTTATATCTGCATGCTGATTTGGACTGTCTTAAATTTTAGGTTGACTGATTTCCTACTTTGTATTAAATTTGGAGTTTTTCTCCCCGGGCCTCTACTGAAAATGGACATGTATCCAGTTAGACTAGCCCGGTCAACAAATGTAAAATAAAAATATGTATACCCAGGGTGATTAGTTTGTGGTCAGATCTCACTAGTGAGGGGTATACTTCCGGTGTGGAGCATTTTGTCCCCATGTTTGTGATGATCAGGTCTAGTATATTATCTCCCCTAGTGGGAGAGGTGACTAGTTGTTCCAGTGCATTTGAATTTATGAATTCCAGGAACCTTTGGGCTAGGGTATTAGGGCTAGAATAATTTATCCAATCTATGTTTGGGTAGTTGAAGTCTCCCAGTATGATGGCATTTTGTGATACATTCATATCCTCCAATGTCTTCAGGAAGGCTGAGTGGGGTTCTTGAGATTGGGAGGGTGGTCTGTAACATGCTACCAGTTGTATAGCAGTTTTGCCTATGGTTAGTTGCACCTGTATGGTCTCTGATGCTTCATGTGTTGCTACTAACCTGGAGGTGTGGGTGTCCTTTATGAATATGGACACTCCTCCTTTGTGGTTCGCCCGGTTTTGGGGCGAAAAGCATGATACGAGGTATAGCCTTGTAGCGCTGGGGTGCTCTCAGGAGCCTTGAACCAGGTTTCAGTTACTGCACAGATGTCGATGTTCTCCATGCTGAGGAGTGCATCAAGTGCCTGCATCTTGAGATTTAGACTTCTGGCGTTGAGCAGCATTACCTTTAGTTTTTTTCCATTTTTGTTTTCTAAGGAGGTGGGTTTGTCTTTTGAGCCTTGCCTAAAAAAGGCACTATGGGGGTGGCAAGAGCCTTAGCCAATATCCGGAAGCCCAGTGGTGACAGGTGTAAGCCATCCCTTGCGAAGCAGCATGGCTTGTCCAACATATCATCCCAGGCAGACAGACATTGGATCCCCTTAGAATGACACCAGTACTTGAGCCAATTGTTAAAGCTGATCATCGTATTGTGGTATCATTCTTGGTGAGGGCAGGATCTGTTACTGTACACATATTTAACTACAAGATATTTTTCTGGCATTGAAGTGTTCAGTGGAGTATCTTGTACAAATGACTCTTCTCCCAAATGTGACCATTGTGAACACTCCCAAGGTGTCGGCCACAGACGCTCATAATGCCACCTGCATTGCATTCAAGCAAACTACTGGTTCAATAAAACTCATTACTGTTAATATATGTTGTGCTCTCTGATCCTAGTCAGGTTTTTCTAACAACATGGCTGCTGTCCACTGTGCCTAGCACTGTCATCTGGCTTGTGGCTTTGTGAAATTACCTACAGTGGTAGGTATCATAGTATCTTATAAATTCCATCACACATTGCAGGATGCAGATGAGGACAGCATTGTGTGTCATGATTGCCGATGCCTGAGATATTCCTACAGTATCATGATTGCATCACTGTATTGAGCCTGTAAATTGTATGCATGGTATCTTAGGAACTCTTGTATCAATCCTGATGGGCCATCTGCAATGTCTGCTATAGGCAGAGGTACACATAACACATATTACAAACCTAATTTAGGCTGGGTTTCTCAGTACTCAATACTGGTCCACGATTTCCTGTCATTTAATAGGATAAAGATTTGTTTTTCACAAAATTATACTACACCCTGGCCAGGTACACAGTGTCAACAATCGCATTATCACCCCACAGCACAAACATTTCAGTCACATTATACCCAACATCATCCGTGACTGAGCCCGTGTACTATAATGAAAGTTTATATTTACAACCCCTCTTTGTCCCTCCCTGGCCACTACCTTTGAAATGTATGAACCAGAACGACTTCTAAGATCTAATTCCCAAAAACTAATTAAATTGCACAAACCCACACATCCAGCTGGGAATCACCTGATATCCTTCTCTCTTGCACATCTCTGGGATTCTCTACCATCTCCTATCTGCATCACCAGCAGTCTCTCCTCGTTTAAAACCTTGCTGGACTCACACCTAACTTCACAATGGAAGTGCTCCTATTCCCATCCTACCTAATCCTTACAATACCACTTCCTACTCTCCTAGAACTAAATATGCTATCACTGCCTCCTATAATTCCATAGCTCTATTGAACTATTTGACCAACTACTTAACAGTTACGCTATGCTGCTACTTTTGTGTAAAAAAAAGGTTATTTTATTGCTGTTTTACAAACTATACTGATGTATTCTATCATTAAATGTTTCTTATTATATTTACTTTGTATTCCTATGAGATAATCTGTAATGTAAATGAACTCCATTGAAAATGTGCTCCTTGTGGCCCAGTTGGACTATTCTGGAAAACAAACTGCAAATAAATAAATAAAATAAATATATTGTGTTACGGTGATGTGGCATAAACAACAATTTTGCATTAAATTGCTGGATGAAAATCTGTAGAATTCTACTTCATATGGCATGAAAACTAAAGGAGGCGATGTATCAATATTCATTAAATATAAATACACCTCCAGATTGGTTTGACAGCATGATTCCCTGGAGATACTTCAGGTGAAATTAACTGTTGGTAGGACACTTATTCAAGTCATTTCCAGCTACAGGACCCCCTCCATGAATCAGGATACCCACTCTGCCTATTTGAATCTACATGAGTCAATCAAGATACATCAGAACACCATGGGTTTGGGCGACTTTAACTACCCATCCATTGACTGGAGAAATTACTCATGTGCAAGCACACTTTCCCAAAGGTTCCTTGGCTTCATTAACTCCAGTGCCCTGGACCAACTAGTTGACACCCCCACAAGGGGTGCCAGCATCCTGGATCTGATACTTACCAATATGGGGACCACTGGAGTACTCCCATTGTGAGGTCTTCCCTGGTGAGATCTGACCACAAATCAGTCTCATTTAAAGTTATTATCACATCTGACCCACCCCTAGCACCAACTAAAGTAAAAAACAGATTATAACCTCTTATAGGGTAGTATAAATAGCTTCACTGCACCTCCCCCCTCAGATGGAACTGGCAACTATGCCAAGTTCTACACAAATACTTTATACAAACACCTGTATAACTGCAGTGACTCGGCCATACCTGATAGAACCAAAACAAGATTCTCAAGGAAGAGCAAGCCTGTCTGGTAGACAACAGCCATAAACAGACTTTACAATAAGAGGAAGACATTGCTGTCTATGAGTAAGAGGGAGCAAGACCTAAACTGGAAACACTCCATTCTCAGCCTAAACAAGCAAATAAGACTTCTTGTGAAGTCCTCCAAAGCTAACTACAAATCCAAATTAACTTCATTAACTTCCTCAACTAAGGACAACCATAAGGAGTTCTTTGGTTACATCTGTAACCTAAAAGGAAAGTCCTAGATTTGTGCTGAACTGGTGGTTAATGATACCACATATACTGAGCCTGTGGACACTTACACCAAGACATCCCTACCACCCGTCCTCTGCCATGTATCTCTAAAGAGCAGGTCGTGAATGCCCTCTCTAAAGTCAAAAACACAGCATCCATGGGATCTGATAACATCCTAGGCTGTGTCCTACACAGGCTCAAACAGGAATTAGCAACGCCATTTGGGTACTCTTTTCAATCATAGTCTAAGCATTGTCTTCATCCTAGCTGAATGGAAAAATGCCACCATTATTCCTTGCACAAACATGTGCTTTCACTGACCCCAGGAACTATAGACCTTTTAGCCTGACTAGCCTTATCTGCAAGGCCATGGAGAGAATCATCATGGACCTTAGCAACGAAGATATTGGTAACCTCCAAACACTTGACCCTACTCAATTTGGATTTGTCAAAGGGAGATCATGCCTGTTAAACCTGGTGGACTTCTTTGAGACAGTCACTAAGGCCCTTGATGAGGGGAAATCTGTGCATACAGCCCACCTAGACTTAGCCAAGGCCTTTGACACTATCCTCCACTCAGGCAAAATTGACAAACTCACCCAGCTAGGTATCAACCTGTATATCATTAGTGTACTCATTGTTATATCATCAGTGTGTCAAAAGAGCAAAAGGTTCTTCATCAGTTATCTTAAATGCTTAACAATGGATGTAATAATGAAGAACATAAAAGATTATAACAGTGCTGTCCCTTTATAGTTGAAATAAATCTTCCTTTTACAATTAACATTCAGTAGTAAACAGTCCAAATTAACTTATAGGATTCATCATTAATTAACAAGTAAGGCTTCCTGATTTTAGTAAATCTGTTGTGAATTCCCTGATTATGATATTCCTAGTGTTCCTTAGCTTCTTTATTTCTGCTTTGTGTTCTCTGTGTCCTAGAATTCTACTGAGCCTCCACATTATGTTGATTTTCCTAGTTCCCTGAGAATTCTTTCTCTTCCTTAATTCTGCTGTGGGTCCTTCAGTGTGTTAAAATGGGTGGTAGATCCTGGCTCTTGTGGTCTTGTTAGTAGGTCTGCTGATTTCTAATATTGTACTGAGAGTCCTGACTCTGTTTATACTGATGGAAACTCCTATTTTTTTCAGTTGTTCTCAGCCCTTTTGATTGCAGGATTCATATTAAGGCACCTTTTGATCCTTTTACGTGGCTGCATGTTTCAGGACATATGTAATTTTGCTGGGGTTCTCTGTTAATTCATTTAATCCTGTTTAATCTTGCAGAGTCCCATTCTTCAGCTAATGTTACAAAAGGTGTTAGAGCCAGGAGCAAAGAGGTTTTGTCCATGACTACAGTGAGGCTAACTCAGTCTGAATAGCACGCCTGGGTACTAGAGGCACTGGCTGGGGTGATAAGAATAATCAGTATTTGTTAGCTCCACCATCTTCAGGTAAAGACAAGGTGGGACCTCTGTACAGGCAGTCAGCAAGCTCTCAATATGAGGCTGTGGTCATGCATAGCATGCCCTTGGTAATATGGGCATATATAGAAGTATGCTTAGGGGGCATGTAAGAGCCACAGCAGGGTTTGCCTTGTATTCAGCAAGCCACAGAAGTCTCACTAAATTTATTAATCCATCATGGTCTCCTCCACTGTTATATTAAGTATTATCCTTCCTTCTGCTACCTCCTGGCTTCTACAGTAACCAAAAGTTCCCCTGCCCCCACTGTAAAAGTTAAAACTCTGAATTTCTAGCCTACCTGGGAGCTTAGACCTTTTGCAAAGAATCATAGTAGTGAGACAACTGTGGTTTTTGCAAGTTGTATGTTGCAGACCTCACCCAGTGAAATAAATCACACCCTGGGCTGCAGTAATGCTTACTGGAGATATCAGCCTAAAAATTTAGCCCTCTTCCACTGCTCATTAATAAGTCTATCAAAACTAACCCCTGACTCCAAACACCAGCCTAACTCAAAGTAGTTATAGTCCCCCATACCCAAAATCATTACTCTATGAATCATGGACCAGCACTTCTCTATAACTTCTATAGCCTACCTGATGGAAATTGGTATCTTGAGATAAGGTAGGAATCATTTCATACTGTCTGACGATCATCTGTTACTCAAACAGGATAATACAGTGTGTGAGATATATACATAACTAATGGCTTTGGAAGCTAAAATCTCATAAACAGGCATCAGGATCATCAGCAGTACACCACATGCCACTCTTCACAATGTTCATCATACTACCCATAATCCTTCCTATGCTGAGGTTCTAAAGAATAAATTGTCTAAACCTCATAGACTTCCAAAACACAACACAGGTACAAAACACCCTCAGCAACACTGTCCAACTGTTAAGCCTATCACCTTACTTAGGGCAAGGAGTTCCAGTTTCACAGATGCCAAGCACGTAAGGCAGGACTCCAAAAAACGAACATACTAGTTATAAATGGCTCCAGTGAATGATTTACAGATGTGCCACTTATCAGGCTGAATGGTGCCAGGATCTATTAGATCACACACACACACACACACACACACACACACACACACACACACACACACACACACACACACACACACACACACACACACACACACATGCACACACTCACAAACTCAAGTCTTTGAACAACAAGTACCAGTATAATTTTGTCATAGTACATGTGGTTGTCAAAGACAACCATGGTGGAGCTCTCTTGACAATGTCTCCCAGGCAGCTATGTACATAGCTCTGAGTAGCATTATACCTTCTCCAAGGATGATGTTCTGCAACAATATGTGTAAAAAGAATTGACTTCAATAAATGGCCTAGTTTTTGGTGTCATTCGAAGGGGGTCGAATATTTGTCAGCTTGGGATGAGATGGTCAACAGACCATGTTGCTTCACCAGGGATGGCCTGCACCTGTCTCCCATAGGCCTTTAAACATTGGCAAAGATATTATACAGCCCCATAGTGCCTTTTTTCACAATGCCAACTAGATACATCTATAAACAGAATGAAACAAGCAAAGGAAAATATGAAGGTGTTAGTGATCAGCGACAGTAACCTAAACAAAAAAAATTCCACTCCCTAAATGCCCTACTCACCCTCGGGCAAGTTGATGTCTGTGTAGTGAATGATACATGGTTTAAAATAGTGGAGAGGACTCTGGATGTGAAGGCTATAATGCCTACAACACTTTTAGACCAGCCACTATGCAGGAGGGAAAAAAAGGTGGAGATGTCTCAATCTTCATTCAGAAGAGACTCACATCAGGACTCATAATGCAACATGACACACTAGAGCTTTTTCATATCCAAATCACCATCAGAAGGGTCTGTTATCATGTACTGGCTAGCTACAGACCATCTATGACTCAGAAAAGCCACAATACCCACATATAAAAACTAGAGTCATTTAATATTAACCCAATACCACCACTAGTGCACAAGCACACAGATTTCTGGACTTTGTCAATATAAATGGTCTGGAACAACTAGCTAGAGCACAACATTTTGAATCTTGTCCTTACTATTATGGAGGAATCTGGTCCTAACCCTTGTGTATCTTCATCGTTTGTTGGGTCTGACCATGAAACCATCTCCTTTGAAATACATTTGAATCCAGTTACCATTTCCACCCCTGGTATCTTTAAAAAATTCTCCAAGACAAACTACCTACTCCTAATTGATACATTGGCCAAGCCCTGTTAACTCTTCTGAATATGTGGAAACATACAAAACTAAACTATACCAGTATATGAAAAACTGCATTCATGCAGTTATGTACGAGGTAGAAACAAGTGAATGGCATGCCACAAAAACAAACCCTTATGCTGAAACTTTAATATCAACACACTTTACAATAAAAGAAAGACATTACTGGCTAAAAGTAAAAAGTGCAATACATTGATAGAGGCCCTCATCATTAAATTAAGCACACTAGTCATGCAGGGGAATTGTTTTTGGTTACTTAATGAAATCTACCAAAGCAAAGTTTCTAGTGGAAATAGCCACCTAAGAAAAGGACGATCACAAGGTCTTTTTCAGCTATGTTCATAATCTACAGGAGCACAATGCAACTATGTGCTGAGTCTGATTATAATTAATGTTACCTTCACTGAAGCTGAAGATATAGCTGTGACAAAAGGAGATACTGCCAGCACAGCTAGCTGGAATTTTGTAAATAATTACATGTCATTGGTGAATATTGAAATGATTTATACAAGATGCTTGGGTTACAAATGTATTAGAACTGTATGGCATGTGAATATCAAACTGCTTGCACAAACATGTGTATTGAAAATGTATTAGTAGAGTGCTGTGTTTGAAATGTAACCACAGTGTGCCCTACTGGAAGAGAACAGAAATGTACTTGCACTATTGTAACTGTTTAAATATATATACTTAACAGAGGAAACTGCTGGGTTAACCTCAGTCCAGTAAACTTTAGAAATATATGAAATTAAATTACTTTATAGGATGCAATAAGGAGGCTATCTTTCAAAAAATTTCAATGCAGCTAAAGACACAAGGTCTGTACTAGGAAGCTTTCTGTATTGTCCTTGGAGTGAACTAATCACTACTGCTGAAGCATGAAGGAATGCAATTGTTTTATGACTTTCAGCATCTGCCAAAGATCTGAGGAAAAGCCCTTGTCTGTATATTTTCTACAGGTAGATGCTAAATACTGCCAGCTTCTAGCAATGGGGGGGGGGGGGTTGGCCTGGGAACTAGAAGTCAAATGACCAGAAATGATGTCATTTTGCAAGCTAGCCCAGCAGTAATATTTTAGATATTAATTTGAGAAGTTTCTTGGTGAGACAGAGCATTCTGCATTATGTCTTGGACCTGACAAAGTCAAGAAAAGCATTCACCACATCTGCTTTGCTCTAATGAAGTAAGTTTCTTGGGAAAAGTATAATTCTTTTAGATACAGTCAGGAATATAGTGAAGTTTAGTTTAGATGTTTTTCTTTATTTGTGTGAACCTATACTACAATGTTATTTTAAATATTTCCTGTGGTTTTGAACTCTGATATCACTGTGAATATATATTTAGTATTGTCTTGTTATTTCATTATTTATTATTAAATATATTTAAACCTTTCATTGTGGCTGATCTGTGTAGAGATATTTAAGTTTTGAGAGTACTTGCATATTTATTTGGTGACACTGTGTGTGCCACTCCTAATAGCCTTGCTCTTAGTCAAACTACCATTTATATTAGTATTAATATTACACAGTAAGATTGGACACCCTTTGTTAAGGGCCCTAAAGTAGAAGATAAGGAGTGACTGGTGGAAGTGACAACTACCTTATAGCCTGGGCAGAAGGGGGCATAGTTAGTAAACCTGTTCCAGCCTCTCCCAGGGTATGTGTGTGTGTGTGTGTGTGTGTGTGTGTGTGTGTGTGTGTGTGTGTGTGTGTGTGTGTGTGTGTGTGTGTGTGTGTGTGTGTGTGCATGTGTGTGCGTGTGTGTGTGTGTGTGTGTGTGTGTGTGTGTGTGTGTGTGTGTGTGTGTGTGTGTATGTGTGTAAATCAAACCTCAACAAGTGTGTGTGTCAGCTACTTGGGCAGGGACACGAAGCACTGGTTAGACAGAGAGGGTGCTGGTGGCTTTGGCTTGGTCACTCAGCTAAGATTTCAGATCTATAGCTGTGCCAGTGAGGAGTGTTACTACGGATCTGGAGGAAGAGTGAGAAACCAGCCATGGACTGACTGTAGTCTCTATATGCTCTTAAGGGAAATTGCACTTGATGCAGAGAACTGCATATGGAAATACTGTGTGTGTACCTGTTATCCTCCCAGTGAACATCCCCCAGTGTTGCCAGTGGTGAGGATTGAGGCTCCTTGATTACTGGTCCAGTGATGAGTCATCACAATAGCTAACATACTGGTCAATAAATTCATCTCAAACTTTATCCTTCTCGCCCCCATCTATCTCATGTGAGATATCTGAAACCATCTCACTACTAGCAATAAAGTCAAACCAAGCCCTGAAAGTCCTATTAAAAGGAGAAAATACTGCATCAATAGGTCTTCACAGTATCCCATGATTTATCTTGAATAGCATGAAGCATGATCTATCTGCACACCTAAGGACACTGTTCAACCATAGCCTCCATATGGGGTTTGTACCAAGTAAATTGAGAACAGAAACACATTCCTCTGCATAAGGGAGGACATTCCATGGACTCAGGCAATTACAGACCCATAAGTCTGACCAGCATCATATGCAAAGCCATGGAAAGAATTAATATGGAATTAATCAATAATGCTTCTAGATCCAGGGATGTTGATGTCACCCTCTACTCAGCCTTTATTATGTCAGTCATTGAGTATAATGACCCTTTTGGTATGTATCTGTCCAGGCACATGCAATAACTGGAATGCGTTCAGAGATACTTTATAAACATGATACAAGGCCTAAACAATATGTCCTTCATGGATCACCTCAAAGCCCTATTTCTATATCCAGTCTCTTACAGACTGCTCAGAAGTGACCTGCGCCTACCATACAAGACATCCTCTGACCAATTACTGATGAACTTTCTTCACATCCACAAATCAAATGTCATCATAAATACTTGATCCAGGATGCTAAACCTTTTCTGCAACATTAATAGAATGGTTTAGAGGGACAGGTATATCTCACAAAGATACCACTGCTGTGGTACACCTCCCCATCCACATAAAACAAAGCACATCCCTCACCACATTCGAGTGCAACTTGGATCAACAGATGAGAAAGGGAAAATTTACCCCAGGACTTCGCCCTGTGCTACTTATGAATAGAGACAACACCTAAATGCTTTATCCCAGTGCATGGGTCTCCTCTAAATATCTAAATGTTGATCTAGTAATTATATAAATATAGATCTTTGAAAGGGTTAGGTAAATCTAAACACTAATGGGATAGGTTAATTTTAAACACAAAATGGGATAATTGTCAAAGCTAAAAATGACTTCCAAGCATAGATAGCCTAGTACTAATCAAAGTAGCTCTGAACCTATGGAAGGGACTGGGAGTTATGTACAAAAAACTTACTCTGTGCCTACATCACTGACAGCTATAATTTCTCACAATTCAAAACTATTGAGACAGAGGTCAGAGGCAAGCAGGAGGAATTATCAGTCAAAATGTATTTAAATAATCTGTTGAGGTTCTTCTGACTACTTTAGTTATAGTCTGTGTCCCCACCTCCATCAGTTCTACTGCCAACAGTTCTGCTATTTCTGCTTAGATACCCCAATACAGTTTATTTTGTTGGCGGCCATTGGAATCCTAAACCACAGAAGTCCACTCAAATTATTAATCTTTGTTGGCCACTGTGATTTTGTCAGCCCTTCTCATAGCTACTGTATTCCTGCTTAATCATGTACAGTCGACTCTCAGTTTATTAAGTCTGTCAGACACCACAAATATGTTCTGTCTAAAAGGAGTCCCTGACCTTCTTAATCCTTTTTTGAGCTCCCACTGACTTGAGGATGCTGAAGACCACTGACTACCTGTGACCACTCTTTCATTCCCTTCTATGTGCTGAAGGTGTGTTTCCTTGCAGATATAATGTTGCAGCAGTTTTCTTTTTTGTTTGCCCTACTCATTGTAACTATGTGCCCCTCAGGCATGGGTATGGCTTTGACCTTTTTCAAGTGCACATACAGCAACCACAGGATATCTGATCTTCATTTATTCATCTGCCTATAGCTTCCTTAGGTGTACTGTCCCATCCCACACTTCTCCATATGATATGAATCAACCTAGGATACTCCTTCTCACTCTCACTGGTGGTGTGCCAACTGAACCTGGGTCAAAGGAGCTATGGTAAGACAACCCAATTTGTGCCACTTATCAAGCAGAACATTATTTTAATCTTGGTGGGGATGAA
>NC_056728.1:1735446011-1735461011 GCF_019279795.1 Protopterus annectens
CAGAGCGTTGTTTACAAATAAATAAAAACTACTTGCTTTAAAACTAAAGATTACCAAGGGACTACAGTTCCTTTAACTTCTTACCTACCTTCAACGCAGACAATTTTGCTGATTGTTTTTACTGGTCCCAAGCACACTGACTGGCTCTACCTCCATTGTTCACACTTGCTTCACTTGGGCTCTCTCCACTCCCCTACACTGCCCCCTTTTCCCACTACCCCCACTATGCCTAAACTTATTTCCAAATAGCCACTCCCCATAAATAAAGTAATCCAATTACAACAAAGAACAATCCATATTTATATCATTCTAATTATCCAATTATATTGTATCATACTAATTCCTGTATATCATACTCCTCTTACTTAACAACCTGCTATTTACGTCTTTTAATGTAATAAGTCATAGCCAGGCAAAATAATAGTTGCAAATCTCCCACATATCAAAACTCAGTTACAACTAACAATTATTCCTACCCACCCATAACATTATTACTTTAACTCTGACAGATCAGAAACACGAGTAGTAAGCAATTTGATAACTTTATACTCCTCAATCCTGCTATTTCTATCTATTCCGACTCACATAACCTCTTATCATACACAACTTAACATGCAATCTACATACACTACCCCCTTCTCTGACTCACTACAATTAAAGCATACAGATTTAATAATAGTGCCAAGTATCTATAATCCCACAAACATAAACCATGTACCATTTACCTTACTCAAATAATCTTATCCTAATGTTACACAGAAATATGATAAGTTTATATTAAAATACTTAAAATTTATAGTTCACATTGCATCACAGCTCATACTGAGTGGGGATATTCACCCAATCCCTGGCCCTCAAACTAATCCAAGCCATCTAGATATTCACAACCCAACCCAGCCTCAACAACTATTAACTCTCCCCAGAAAAGGTACTGACTTACTGCTACTTAATATAAATCTCAGAAGCATCATGAACAACATTCAAGAACTGCATGCCACCCTTGCTCTATCTACTCCAGCTATAGCCCTTATAACAGAAACCTGGCTAAAGCCAGACATCTCCAGCAATGAAATACTTTCCCCAGGATACAACCTGCATATGTTAGATATACAACAGAAAAGAGGTGGTGCTATTGCCTTTCTATAAAAAAAAATCTCAGTTTAGAAACTTTAGGCCTAACCATCTCAAACTTTAACAAACACTGAAATACTGTTTACTAAATTAACAATTAATCCAAAGAAACATCTGGACATAGTGGGAGCCTACATCCCACCCGAGAAAAATCTGACTACTCTAGAACACATCCTAAATTGGACAGCAACATCCCTCCCTCAGGAAACAATTATAATGGGTGACTTTAATGTGGACTGGCTCTCCTGTAGCTCTCAAAATCCTACTGACCGCATTAACCTACACGGTTTCTCACAAGCAATCCAAACATGTAGTAGAGTAGACAAAACATCAAGCAAACATTCAGTCCTGGACTGGATCCTTACAAACAGGCCAAATTTATCCATACACACTGGTTGCCTCCCAGATAGCCTCAGTGACTATATTCCAACTTACATTCTCTGACACCGAATAAATTCAAAAAAACTTAACACCTACCCCCAAATCTGAGATAAGAGAAAAAAATTATCCCCCAAGACTTCATAACTAGTTTAAAAAATGCAACTTGGCACCACTCAAAAATCTCCATTTCGATACTGCAGTTGAATACTTAAACTCAACCTTCCTCAATATCCTAAACGTTTTGCCCCCTCCTCCTCCAAGAACAATATGGATAAAATCTGATTTTGCTCCCTGGCTAACAAACAAACAAGATCTCTGTTAAAAACTAGAGAAAACGCCTGGCAGAAATGGCTCAATGACAAAAATACAGCTAACAAACATATCTAGAACTATAAAATAAATCAAAAAAAATATCAGACAGGACAAAATAAATTACTATAGCAGTATCCAATCAAAAAAATAAAGAAACCCACAAATATTCTGGACTGCCATCAACAAAATCCTACAGCCAGGACTAACTTTTACTTCCTCCCCAACACTCATCTATACTAAAGACAGCATAGCCTCACAATTTAACAGATACTTCATTGAATCCATACTAGCCCTCAGAAACAATAATTGCTTTTCCCCTACCCAGACTCATATAATATCCACGCTTGATCTCAATAACTTCTCTTTCCAACCTGTCCCAATAAACACCATAGTTAAATATATCAAAAGGCTTAAACCTACTACACTTGCTGCCAACTATCGAAAAATCGCTGCAGAAGCAATATCCTCTCCAGTATCCATATTAATAAATCAGTCCATTTCAGAGCAAGTGTCCAAAATGTGGAAAGTATCATATATCATCCCTCTACGAAAAGGTGGAAACTTGACAGAATTATCAAATTACCGGCCAATAGCTATACTATCACCATTATCTAAAATACATGAGAGGTGCATCCATTCACAAATCTTAACCTATCTAATATCCAACAATATTCTGTTTAACACCCAGTGTGGTTTCTGTCCCAATCATAGTACCACCAGTGCCCTTGTTAACTTTACTAAGATTATTAACCACCATTGCAATGAAAGCAATTTAGTTTCCTTCATTTTCTTGATCTGTTCAAAGCTTTTGATACTGTCTGCCAATCTAAACTCATAACTACACTCTCAGAACTTAAACTTAGCCATTCTGCACTTACTTGGTTCCAGTAATATCTAACTGGTTGCCACCATACTGTAAAATGGCAACAAAATCTCTCTTCACTACTGCCTGTAATCTTGGGAGTACCACAGGGATCTATTCTGAGTCCTGTCCTTTTTATTATCTTTGCTAATAATCTTCATGCTGCCACCCCACTTGCCTCTATACTTCAATATGTGGACAATTCCAACCTGATCTGTGCTACCCCGAAACTACAAAAACTCAAAAAAATCACCCAGCAGTCATTCAGTGGAGTGGAATCTTAGCTAAACAATGCGCAAGTTATACTTAACCCTAACAAAACAAAACTCAGACCCCCACCCACCATTCAATATATCATCATTGAACCATACAATTATTTCTCCAGTTTCCCAAACAAAATTACTTGATTGGTCATTGACCATAATATGAAATTCAATATACACATATCACAGACAATAAAAAATGTCACAAAAAACTAGGAACCCTGTACAGAAATCGGCACTTTCTAAACAAATCTTCAAAGGCCACTATAGCAAGAACACCGCACAAATTTTCACAAATAGTAAGAAATCTGACCTCGCAAAACTTGAAACTTGATATAATAAAATTGCAAATTTTTCTACAGAATCAAATTTCAGATTCCATCATTGTTTGGCTGTAAAACTATCTTGGCTTAAACTGCTAAATCTATTTGCTTATACTCAACTCGGCTTCGCCCATCAAATACTAAATCAGCCATAAAATCACCAGTACTTCAAAATCTACTAATACACTACTGCAATAATAAGGTATTGCGCTCCAAATACAAATCCTTTTAAATATATACAAACCTAACAATGTAGCTGGAGTTTCACTTCAGTCAAACTGCATATCAAAATTTGGAACCCCCCCCCCCGTTAAAAATCAGAACAAGTACTAACACTTCTAACTTTAAAAAACTTCTCAAATCACACCTATCTGAATCCTGGACCTGCTCATGCACAAACCCTGGTTAGGAAATAGATGTCTTAAGGCAGCTAAAAGAACGCAACCAGTTATTTTTGTATTTGAATAGTATACCGTACTAATCATACATGTACTTAACGTGCTTGGTTTTTTTACCTTCAGTCACAGTACTGCAATTCTTTTTATTCCTTACCTAGACTATATGATTGTATTATTTTTATTTTATTTTACATTTGTTAACCTGGAAAGTCCGACTGGACACACATCCATTTTCAGTGGAGGCCCTGGGAGAAAAGCTTCAATAGCATGTCATAAAGAAATTACACAAGAATATCATACAGAGATATAGGTTCCATAGAAACATAAGTTATGTATAGATTATCAATTCCTTTAGTAAAGTCAGCATGCAGCATTCTAGTAGTAGGGTTTATATAGAATATAAAATATAAACACACAATCATTTTTTTTTCTTTCTTATTTCTTCTTTCTTTCTCTCTTTATTTCATAGTGAAATGTATAACGTGTATTTTTTTATTTTGTGCTTGCATCTGAGATTGAATCAACATTTGTATGAGGTGGTATTGAAAATTACACAAGTTCTAAACCCAACCAACTTTCTAAATTCTGAGCAATATTTTGCCTCTGTAGCTGAAAAGAGGGTTATTACATTTTGTAAAGGGCCAGTTTGAAGAATCATAATGAAATGTTTTGACATTGTTTCAGATCATTGATTGAACCATGCCCACAAAAAGTACTGAATTTTCACGTGTGGAGCTCTGAGCTGTCATGAATTTCCTCTTCCTGCAGAAGAAAACTCGAAAGGCAATGTATGAATGTATGATGTAAACATTGAGTGACAAGTGTCCTTCTTATTCAGCTCTGAAGAAGTGGTTTGCAAACTTTCAGCACGGAGATGTCGAGACTAAAGATGCAGCAGGGTCTGGGAGGCTTCAAACGGTGTCAGCTCCTGAAACTGTTGACAGCGTCCATGACCTAATTTTGGCAGATCAGCGAATGTCAGCTAAAACAATTGTTGAGACACTACAGATATCCAGGGAATGTGTTGGGTTTATAATCCATGAGCAGCTGGGTATGCAGACGTTGTCATCCAAGTAGGTGCCCAAATGTTTGAATGTCAACGAGAAAATACTTCAAGTGGACACTTCCAAGTTGATCTTGTGGCATTTACATCAAGCTTGTGCCAACTTTTTGGAACAACTAGTTACTGCTGATGAAACATGGTTATAATACTATGATTCTGAGACAAAACAACAGTCCATGCAATGGTGGCGCTCAGGTTCACCATGGCCAAAAGTCAGCAGAAAAGGTCATGGCCACAGTGTTTTGGGATCAGGAAGGTGTTGTAATGACTGACTTTCTTCAAAGGGACCAAACAGTTAATGCAGAATGTAACTGTAACTTGCTGTGCTGATTAAAGGAGACATTGAAAGAGAAAAGGAGAGGGAAGCTATGGAAAGGAGTTCTCTTTTTGCAAGACAATGCACCTATTCACAAGGCTGGCAAAATGATGGATGTTTTGATAAAATTGGGTTTAGAGTGCATAGACCATCCACCCTACTCACCAGATCTTATTCCATCTGTCTATTTCCTGTTTCCAAACCTTGAAAAGAGTCTGAAAGCATGGCGATTTTTGAGTGATTTGGAGGTGATTGCAGCAGTAGAGCAGTATTTCAGAGTCCAGACTTCAGACTTTTTTGACAGAGTTATAGCAACTTTAGGACACAATGTCGCATGTGTGTTGAACTTTGGGGTGAATATATTAAATAATTGTAACTTTCATGGCTATACATCATTCCCTTTTAGGTCAGGTTTGGAACTTTTTAGCACCCCCTCATGTATGTATAATACTGTTATTTATAAATGTGGAGCTTTTCTCCCCAGGCCTCGGCTGTAAAAGGACATTTGTCCAGTCAGACTTTCCCGATAAACAAACACAAAATAAAATAAATACAAATAAATAAAATACAATTTTATTTATGTTGCTGTTTATGTATGAACTTGAACTCAGACTTGATGCATTAAAATGGTGAAACTAGTCATAATTGCAGATTGTTTGATTCCATTAAATTCAAGCATGCAGCAAGAGGAAGCAGAAAAACAGACTATGGAACGTGAAACTACCGAAAAATGAAGGCCATTCATCACTTAAAATGTTGACATTAAATGGTGTATTTAGACTGCAAAGCAGAGTACTCTAGGACACTGAAATAAAGATGGGATTACTTTTATTTCTTGTAACTCACTTTACACTTTTATTTCTTGTAACTCACTTTATCACAACTGCAATGCATTTTATCACAAACATTGATAAATGAATTCGCTACCCACTGCTCTGGTGAAGCTAGCCCAGGGAGTGAGAGGAAGTACATTACAGTCTTTGCTCAACTTTCCCGTGATGGTGAAGCAAATATGGTTGAGGTGTACACTCCATGCTTCCCAGTTGCAGCCAGAAATCACACTGAAACACATACTTGAAAAGCAGAGCAGGACCTTTTGAGAGGTTGCATCACCTGTGGAACTGGATATCCCATTGTATGCCAAACCCTTTAGTGTTTCTGCTATATATGGGTGAGCAGTGCATGCATAATCCAAAAATTCCCTTGTGGCTGACTGAATCATGTCCATTCTGACACTGGCAATCACTGGTTAGGGAATGAAAGGACAGAATCACAACAATTAGGCAGTTGTTTGTAGGTGTGTATGTGCTTTTGGCCAACAATTAATTAAAGAAATGTGAAAGTTAGAGTCCAGTAAAAAAATACATGCAATAAGCACTGTATATAGCAAGTCTGAGATAACATAAGCCCATGCTAAAGGGAATATTTTAATAGCATTCCCTTTTTTTTACTTGTGACAAATACCAGTGTGTTTAAAATATGCCAGAAAAGTACAACCCTTTCAGAGACTGTACATAAAATCACAACAGCAAAATGAATAGTGATCCTGTGATAAATACATCCAAATGTGGCTCATGATCAAATTTTTTTAATAAAAGTATGGTCCTGTCTGATTATATTATGACTGTAACCCAGAGTATCTGTGTTTGGTAAGCAGTACAGATGCTGGATATGTCAGGCCAGGAGAATAGAAGTCAACAACCATTGTTGGCTTGTCATGTTGGAGAATGCCCTGACTCATCAGGTTTGTGACACCTATAGCACTGGGAACTGTACACATGGGTATACACACACTGCTTTTGGGGTACAATTGTACCAAGAAGATGGTAGCAAATGTTGGATCACTTCACAAGGAAGTTAGGCTTCCCAGTGGGATCTGGGGTCAAACCACTCCCTACCACCCAATTCTCACCATAGGAGGAACAAATGAGTGGATGGAGTTTCTCAGGCAGGAGTGAATGGGCTTTAAGGCTCAGCCTCTCAACTAACACAGGGATGACTAGCTTTTACCCTCAATGGAATGAATAGGCCAGTTGCATCAAGACAAGACAAGATTCCAACACAAGGTTGTCAAGAGTCCAAGTATTTAGAGCAATCCCTTCATATAAAGACTTTTATTTCTAAAAACAGAATAAATCTAGTTCTAAACCCTCCTTCTTCAAAAAGAGACTGACTCCAGATAATTCCTGTTGTAGGATTTATTATGACAAAATGTCTTGTCCTTGTAGACATCTTCAGATCCAGTTCTTACATCTACACTTTCTATAATCATGAAGATACTGTAAATACTGTTACAGAGGGGGAGTAGTACACTATGCGATAAACCATTTCCACTTGATTGGCCTTTCACCTCCTCAGAATGAAGACATATGATAGGATGTTCGACCCATCCTCATTTGCATGGGGAACCCTCCCCTTCAACATCTGATAGGATGTTAGACCCATCATCATTTGCATGGGGATGCTTACAAGTAGTGTTTGATAAGCCCATGTGTCCAACCCTTTCAACTCTTATGTGTTACCAATACTCTGTTACCTTAAAGTGTGTCCCTTTTATGTACAAACTCATGCTCAATCAATTTTACATATCTGGCTACCAGACTGAATTTTGCAAAATGGTTTTCTGACCTTTTTTGTAGTTAACAAACTTCATTAAGTTGTTTTACTAAATATTCACTATTTATAATACTTTCTAATTGCCAGAAGAACAAAATAACAACCTCCCTTATTATTTAACAGGTTCTGCTGGTGGATTCTGTTAACAATGTAGAGCTTTCACTTGCTTATCTCAAGCTTCTTCAGATCTCGAGTTAACCTACAAATGATGCAGTGGTTGAATAGCGTAAAAGTATTAACTGTATTGAAGTGAGTTCATAATACTGCACTGAAGAGAGATAATAATGCTATTTCAGGCTATAACAGGTAAAGTAAAACAATACTGAAGAAGTAAAAATTATGGGAACATGCCATGAGGTCACAATAAACTTGACTTCTAATCCAATTTTCTACCAGAAGTTTGACTTTGAGGGTAAATTTCTTGGAGAATTCCAGAAAAGTGTCCCAAGCAGTTATGCACCTTTAAGTTGGAAGCATGCAGATGTTATACATATTCACAAAGGTGGTTCAGTAGATAATCTCTCCAATTACAGGCTAATTAGTCTAACTTTCTTTGTGGGTCAGCATTTTGAGAAATGTTTACTATCCATCCTGACAACTCATTTAAAAGATTGTTTGTTGGATCTGTCTCAACATGGTTTACCTATAACAGATCAACATTTACTAATTTGACAACTTTTTATTGTCCTGTTACATTGCCATTGGATTGGGGTTTATTTGTTGTTGTACAGATCTTTCTAAGGCTTTTGAACATATTCCACATAATGTAATTATTGATGCAATGCACAAAAAGCACATAAATCTGTACAATTATTTGTTGGGTCTCAAACTGGCTGAGTGGTAGGAAGCAGTGAGTTGGAATTTAGAATTTGCTATCTAATTGGGCTGGTTAGAGGGGTCCAGCAAAGCTCAGTACTGGGTTCAATATTTTTAATATAGTTTTTTCCTATATTCCAAGGCATTCCTCTATCTGGATGGCAAAATATGCTGAAGATGTCAAATTTGGACAAGTTATAACATCTTCAAGGGATAAAGAAGAATTTAATCTGCACTTGATAAAGTAGTTCTTTGGTTAAATTATAAATGTGAGATCTTTTACTTTGGCAAACCTAGTTTGGATGTCGAGGTGAAGTAGGAGCCAAAGTGTTATTGAATTTCTCAGAATATAAGGAGTTGGGCATTAGAATTTGTAATAATTTTATTATTAACTCACAAAACTAAAACATTCAAAGTTATAGCATTAATTTTAAGAACTTTGATTCAAGGAATTTACAATTATTTAAAAATATTTATTGCATGTGTTTGACCTATTATTGAATATTATTGAATATAGTATGAAGATTTGTTCATATACTAAAAGGGATTTATTAATTTTGGAAGGAATACAGAGGAAATTTACAAAGAGAATTTCTGGGCTAAAAAGTCTTCCATATCAAGCTAGATTGGATGTTTTCTTTTTTCTATAAGTTTTAAGGTTATGGAACGAAAGTTGTGGCTGGCCTATTGGACATTAAGGAATAAAGAACTTACACTATTACTAGACACTGTGCTTGTATTCTATTGTAATTACTAGACTATGTAACGATTCATTTAAAATTGTACAATGTAGAACAGTTATTAGAGCAAAGCCTTTAATAAATGCTATGGGAGGTATGTGGAATAAACTCCCTCTATTAATTAGACCACCTGGATCACTGTATCTATATAAATAATCTTGATAATTGGGTTGATACTAATGTTTATATATTTAAATTGGAGTCTGCCTTTTGACAAGCATTTTGCCCCAACAGAATTTTTTTCAAACAATTGAAACGATTGTAGCAGTTGCATGAAGATGAAATGATAAAAAATGTCATAAACGTCACAGAAGATGCATATCACAAGGGACTCAAAACAACTTATGGATATTCCATCCAACCTGAACTAGCTCACAAACAATTTCCTAGCTAGGGGGTATGAAAGCAGAATGATTAGTAACATACTTGAACAAATAAAGAACATGAAAATTTCAGAAGACTCCTTCCTTCTGGATAGCACAACAACTTTTCCTGAAAAAAAAAAATGATTGCATTTGAAGTTGCTTTGGGGATATGGTTCAATATTGCTAGGTACCATCAACATGTCTATGTAGGAATTTGACTGTTTTTTTTTTTTTGGCATTTGGATCCCACAAGCATATAAAACTGAGATGTTTTCAAGCGGACAAAAGTCAGCACCTATCTGAGTCATAGCTTTAATCTGTTTCTGTGTACATAGAACTATAAATAATGCTATTTTCTCAGTAAAACAGAGCATTTTCTGTTGTTTCAAATATATAGTAAAATAAACATATTTCACTTATTTAAATTCAGGTTCAAGTTTGTTAAGCCTTAAATTTGGTTTCAACTTTGTTAAGCCTAAGTACCTTTCTTATACAACAGCTTTACCATAAACAAGAATGCCAGCAGCTCAATACAGAGTACAACTAAATAAATAAAATGAATTATGAAAAAAAAATCATAAGACAAAGAAAAAATGTTTTTTATGACCATCTTAAAACTGGCCAGTGTGGGGGACACCAGGAGTTACTGTGGGACAAAGTTCTATAGATGAACTGCTTGAAAACAAAAGGACTGAGCATCAGGAGTCTCTAAACATACATACTGATAACATCCAACCATCACAGGGATGAGAACTGCAAAGGGCTAACTTGGATGTAAGGGACTAGGAGTAACATTAAATATGGGAGTACTCAAATCATGTAGTTCTTAATGTCCCAACAATATGACTTTAAATGAAAAGCAAGATCAAATTGGTAGCCAGTACAGACGCTGCAGGTGAAAGGTGATATAAAGGTTAATTGAAGTACCTATAAATAAATGAGCTGCAGTCATCCAAGTATAGTGGTAGTAAGCCTAGGTAGAGGGATTTGTAATACTAGATGGGAAGGGACCAGTGCGTGCTCAGCAAACCTATGGTCCTCAAGAGGAGAAAGTACACTATGCAGGCTATGTTCCTCAGATGTAAACATTGACAAAATATGACACATTGCTCCAAAGTATGAATCTTTCATCTAAAAACAAGACTAGAAAATTAAAGTTTTTTGCCGCCATAAATGCTTATGAATCATGCATATATTTAAGATTCAGCTGTCTGTTAACCATAAGAGCTATTAGTTCTTGTCCTAAAATTTTATAGGAACTTCTTAAAGCATTACATTGAGATATTTAATTGCCATTTAAAATGGATAGATTGGAACATCTGCAAAACAAATAGCTCAAAATAAAAGCAGAGCTCTTGGTTATTTTCTATGTAACAAATATAAACACTTAAAAAACATGCAGCATTGTTTTGACTTCAAGCTGATAAAGAATGAGCATTCAAATTTTATTTTACTCTTTTTTATATGTTGTGGCATAAAATCAAATGAAAAATTATTTTTGTTTTGAACTTAAGGTACATTCTCTCATTGTCTTTAAGGTTAGGAACACAGTCTAAGGAAGAGTAAAATGTAAGGTTCATAGGTAATAATCCTAGTAAACGTCTCTGAAAATGTCATCAGACTGTGTCAATCTGGTATAGAGATATAAACATTTATATCAATGATGGAAACACAGCCAAATACAGTCCATAGTCGTGAGAGATTCCTCTTGAAAATTATCAGTAGTAAAGAGGTTAACCTCTGAAATTAGTCAACAGTGTAGTTTTCCAAACTTACAAAACCTCATTGTGATTCAGAGGCACTGTATCTGAAACTGTCATTTAGATACGTTCTCGTGGAATACCTCTAACATGGTAAATGGTTCAATTATATACTTACTAGTTCTTGCATTTTCAAAAAAAAAACTGCACTCACATAAAACATTATTGCAGCATTTTTTGTTCTTTTTCTTCAGTTTGGTCATTCTCTTTGTATTAATCCTAAACTTGTCCTTCTTCATAGAAATAGTCTTGATTCCTGCTACTGCAGAATAGACTCCATTATATATTGTCTCTTTTATTCCTTTTCGGCATATTTGACTTTTACCTTATTTTTATAACTCTTTATATTGATTTAACTTGTCTATCTATCCATCCATTTGTCAGTCTCTTCCTCTCTCTCTCTCTCTCTCTCTCTGTCTACCTTTACCAGGGTAGTATACTGATCGCAGCTGATCATTTACTGGCACAGGTCCAGTCAAGAAATTCACATACAATAAATATATATATATATATATATATATATACATATATATATATATATATATATATATATATATATATATATATATATATACAATTAGATACCTTCCATATCTTTTCCAAGTAACTTCTCTTTCTACAGAATGTGATCCATTTGGTTTACTTTCAAAATATCAAACTGGCCAGTGTGGGGTACACCAGGAATTACTGTGGGACAAAGTTCTATAGATTAAATGCTTGAAAACAAAAGGACTGAGCATCAGGGGTCTCTAAACACACATACCGATAACACCCAACCATCACAGGAATGAAAACTGCAAAGGTCTAACTTGGATGTAAGGGACTAGGAGTAGCATTAAAAATGGGAGTACTTAAATCATGTAGGTCTAAATGTCCTAACAATATGACTTTAAATGAAATGCGAGATCAAATTGGTAGCCAGTACAGATGCCACAGGTGGAAGGTGATATGAAGGTTAATTAAAGTAACTATAACTAAATGGGCTGCAGTCATCCAAGTATAGTGGTAGTAAGCCTAGGTAGAGGGATTTGTAATACTAGATGGGAAGGGACCAGTGCATGCTCAGCAAACCTATGGTCCTCAAGAGGAGAAAGTACACTATGCAGGCTATGTTCCTCAGATGTAAACAATGACAAAAGATGACACATTGCTCCAAAGTATCAAGGTTTCATCAAAAATTTGGAATCCCCCCCGTTAAATATCAGAACAAGTACTAACACTTCCAACTTTAAAAAACTTCTCACATCACACCTATCTGAATCCTGGACCTGCTCATGCACAAACCCTGGTTAGGAAATAGATGTCTTAAGGCAGCTAAAAGAACACAAACAGTTATTTTTGTATTTGAATAGTATACTGTACTAATCATACATGTACTTAACTTGCTTGTTTTTTTTACCTTCAGTCACAGTACTGCAATTCTTTTTATTCCTTACCTAGACTATATGATTGATTTATTTTTATTTTATTTTTTATTTTATTTTACATTTGTTAATCTGGAAAGTCCAACTGGACAAACATCTATTTTCAGTGGAGGCCCGGGGAGAAAAGCTTCAATAGCATGTCATAAAGAAATTACACAAGAATATCATACAGAGATATAGGTTCCATAGAAACATAAGTTATGTATAGATTAACAATTCCTTTAGTAAAGTCAGCATACAGCATTCTAGTAGTAGGGTTTATACAGAATATAAAATATAAACACACAATCATTTTTTTTCTTTTTTATTTCTTCTTTCTTTCTCTCTTTATTTCATAGTGAAATGTATAACGTGTATTTTTTTATTTTGTGTGTGTATCTGAGATTGAATCAACATTTGTATGAGGTGGTATTGAAAATTACACAAGTTCTAAACCCAACCAACTTTCTAAATTCTGAGCAATATTTTGCCTCTGTAGCTGAAAAGAGGGTTATTACATTTTGTAAAGGGCCAGTTTGAAGAATCATAATGAAATGTTTTGACATTGTTTCAGATCATTGATTGAACCATGCCCACAAAAAGTACTGAATTTTCAAGTGTGGAGCTCTGAGCTGTTATGAATTTCCTCTTCCTGCAGAAGAAAACTCGAAAGGCAATGTATGAATGTATGATGTAAACATTGAGTGACAAGTGTCCTTATTCAGCTCTGAAGAAGTGGTTTGCAAACTTTCAGCACGGAGATGTCGAGACTAAAGATGCAGCAGGGTCTGGGAGGCTTCAAACGGTGTCAACTCCTGAAACTGTTGACAGCGTCCATGACCTAATTTTGGCAGATCAGCGAATGTCAGCTAAAACAATTGTTGAGACACTACAGATATCCAGGGAATGTGTTGGGTTTATAATCCATGAGCAGCTGGGTATGTGGAAGTTATCACAAATGTAGGTGCCCAAATGTTTGAATGTCAATGAGAAAAGACATGAAGTGGACACTTCCAAGTTGATCTTGTGGCATTTTCATCAAGCTTGTGCCAACTTTTTGGAACAACTAGTTACTGCTGATGAAATATGGTTATAATACTATGATTCTGAGACAAAACAACAGTCCATGCAATGGCGGCGCTCAGGTTCACCATGGCCAAAAGTCAGCAGAAAAGGTCATGGCCACAGTGTTTTGGGATCAGGAAGGTGTTGTAATGACTGACTTTCTTCAAAGGGACCAAACAGTTAATGCAGAATGTAACTGTAACTTGCTGTGCTGATTAAAGGAGACATTGAAAAAGAAAAGGAGAGGGAAGCTATGGAAAGGAGTTCTCTTTTTGCAAGACAATGCACCTATTCACAAGGCTGGCAAAATGATGGATGTTTTGATAAAATTGGGTTTAGAGTGCATAGACCATCCACCCTACTCACCAGATCTTATTCCATCTGACTATTTCCTGTTTCCAAACCTTGAAAAGAGTCTGAAAGCATGGCGATTTTTGAGTGATTTGGAGGTGATTGCAGCAGTAGAGCAGTATTTCAGAGTCCAGACTTCAGACTTTTTTGACAGAGTTATAGCAACTTTAGGACACAATGTCGCATGTGTGTTGAACTTTGGGGTGAATATATTAAATAACTTGTAACTTTCATGGCTATACATCATTCCCTTTTAGGTCAGGTTTGGAACTTTTTAGCACCCCCTCATGTATGTATCTTACTGTTATTTATAAATGTGGAGCTTTTCTCCCCAGGCCTCGGCTGTAAAAGGACATTTGTCCAGTCAGACTTTCCCGATAAACAAACACAAAATAAAATAAATAAAAATAAATAAAATACATTTTTATTTATGTTGCTGTTTATGTATGAACTTGAACTCAGGCTTGATGCATTAAAACGGTGAAACTAGTCATGATTGCAGATTGTTTGATTCCATTAAATTCAAGCATGCAGCAAGAGGAAGCAGAAAAACAGACTATGGAACGTGAAACTACTGAAAAATGAAGACCATTCATCACTTAAAATGTTGACATTAAATGGTGTATTTAGACTGCAAAGCAGAGTACTCTAGGACACTGAAATAAAGATGGGATTACTTTTATTTCTTGTAACTCACTTTACACTTTTATTTCTTGTAACTCACTTTATCACAACTGCAATGCATTTTATCACAAACATTGATAAATGAATTCGCTACCCACTGCTCTGGTGAAGCTGGCCCAGGGAGTGAGAGGAAGTACATTACAGTCTTTGC